>NC_142390.1:1814166-1965833 GCF_059441005.1 Hippichthys cyanospilos | reverse complement strand
CGAGTGTTGTTTTTGCACGGGTGCGCCGTGTCCTTCGCGGGCTTTATTGACATGCAAGAAAAAAAAGAAAAAAGAAATCAAAACAGCCCGATTGGCACACCGATAACGGACGATGACCGCATACTACACTGGCTGCGATCGTCGATAAGAATCCTTTGGATTCCGTCTTATTTGGATGCAAATGAAGCAAAGGATTACGTCTCGTGCGTTTGGCCCAAACGGGATTGGCGGCGTGGAGTCGAGCGCGGCGACAGCGGCGAGGCTTTTAATGAGCGCTTGTTTGATTTGGGGAATTGGAAACTGGAAGCTTCTTTCTTCTCCACGCTGATTTGGCTCACTTTGGAACCAAAGCAAACATTGTTGACGTGCATACTGTATGACTTTGTTTTCCGCCTGACCTTTCTGCAGCTTCCCTTCTGCCTTATTGATTCAATATTTCAAACACGAGATAAAGAGGAACAAAAACAGAAACAAAAAACAATTGTAAAAGAATAAATCTGCTTGTTATATTCTGCATTATTTAAAACGCTCGGAGCTAGGGCTGCGCGATTATGGCCAAAATAATAATCGCGATTATTTTGGTCAATTTTGAAATCATGATTATTCATCATGTTGACTATTTATTTCACTTAAAAAAAAAAAACTATACAGCAGTATAAATAAGGCTTCAATGCGTGATACTTAAAATAAGAAACTAAAATAAAGTAAAAATTTAATTAAATTAATTCAAAAAGGCAATACAGCTAACTTACTCGCAGAGTGCAAACCAATGAAAAAACTTAGAATCAAGCACATTATTTACTTGTAAGCAAATTTTCAGCAATTACCAAGCAAAATGTAATTTTTGCTTATTTCAAACCAAATTTATTTAAATTTGGTTCTCAATTGACAGCGAGCATTGTGTATATAAGGAATCAGGTGAGAAACTCAACGTCATTTCACACTTGTATATTACTAATGTACTATTAATATATTAGGGTAAGATGAGGCTATTGTCATGCAAACGTGTGAATTACTGCCCCCTAGTGGTAGGACGATATAAAGCGCTTGATTTGACATGCAGTGTCGTTTTTTTAAATGTTAATATCGCCGGGGGATCGGCTTCATTACCCGTGGCAGCCAATATCGGGATCGCCGTTAAAATTCGATTCATTGTGCAGCTCTACTCATAACCAAACATATCCACAAATAAGTCCTCAGAAAATTATTTCCGTTGCCCCCTATAATCCTCTAATAAAAAGAGCAAACTCACAAGAAGCAGAAAAGAGGCATCAAACTGTTTATCCATCTCCATAACACACACATAACTTCTTAGCCTAAATAGCTTACTTTCCTGATGCTAACAAAAAATGCTAATGGGCACGAGATATAGCGATATAGTATATAGAAGATATTATATTGACAGACAATATACGCATATATTCTTTATCCTCTTGCCATGCAATTATATGACATTACCTATATTGCCATTTTTCTCATTAAAAACAACCATTACTGTGAGAGAAATGGCCTGCGGCAAGCAGAAACACTAACTCGAGAGCGGGAAAGAAATTCCGTGAAATTGGGTTTGCAACTGCGGCCGTCTCAAGCCGCCAGCACCGAACGGGCAAACGGCGGCGCTTAAACATGCGATCTTTTATTCAGCGCCGTGATTGTGCGCGCACGTGGGCGCTGCCAAAGCGCTGGCGGTCACTTCCTGACCTGAGTGCGGTGATTAAAGCCGCCCACGCTTTGGCGTCCTTGCGCACCTCGGCGACACATGACAAATGAGTCCGGCGCTCAGCCGAACACGCAAAAAATATTATAATTATTATTGTTGTTGGGTAAGGTCAAATTTGCTGGTGCGGGTCTACTGTCGCTGCCATGACATCATAGCTGCGCAAATCGCTGCAATTGAATAAATCAAACAATTACATTTGTATTCAAAGCATGTCGATTTTTAAATACGTAAGGAGTAGTCCAAACAGCAGTACAGTATAAGCAGTACTTTTGTTTTTCTAATTATTTAGCGGCTAATTCCGGTAATGTGCATTCTTGGGGGGAACAAATCCTCGTAAATTCAATCAAATGCATCGTTAACTTGCAAGGGGATCATTTGCAGCAAAACTCTAACCTGAGGCACTTACAAAAAGTCTCTGCACAAACTCTTTGGAGCAAAAGAAGTTTTAGATAGAATGAAGGAAGAAAAAAAAAACAATAAATGATTAATGGTTTTCATTAAAGGGCCACATCGGGATAATTTTGCCTTGGAATGTTTATCACCCCGAAGCCAATGTCATTAGCAGGAAAGTTCTGCTATCTTTAACACACAAATTCATTTTGCGGTACGGAGCACAATGGATAACAAGCACGCGTGTGCTGATGGTTGTGATAGAGAATCCAACATGGCTCTTCTTGTCTTCAATTAACCCGCCAGTGCTGCCGCCGAAAGGGAATAACGGAAAGCAAGCAAACGGCGGTGCAGGCCAACTGCCCAACAAAGGGACATCGGCGCATGAACCCGCAGACCGCGCGGCACCAATCTCGCCGCTCGAGCCTCAGGCTTCTCCGACACGCAGGTACACAAACATCCACACGCCGGCCAATGCGACTCGCGGCGCTTCCTTTGCGCATCCGCTTTATCGAAATCAATAATGGCCCCCGGCGGGCCTGGGCGCTCAACAGCGATAGCAGCAATAACAACAACAACATATTCATGGAAAAAGAAAAAAAAAAAAAAAGGTCAAGGCTAAACAAAAGAATCGCTCCTGTTAAATATTGCAGCGTGATTAACGCGAGCAGACCTAATTAAGTCATCGGTCTTTCGGCCAATGAAAGGCCCCTTGATGAGGCCGGCTCTCATAACGGCAATTTCAGGCATTTGCTGCAAAACGGCACTTGAAATCAACTAAATCGGACATACGTTGATTGAGAGGACAAAATAATCATCGGCAATTTTAGAACAAAAAAATCTTGTGTTTTTCGGCTATATGTGGCTATTATAAGGGGCAGTCTCATTGAACAGGTAAATTTATGGAAATTTCCGTATTTAGGGCGCATCGGGTTCTATGCTCCAAGGGGAAACAAACAAATACAGCAAATGAGCATTCATATATAAGGTGCATCTGAGTATAGGGCCAACAGTTATAGGATTTTTAGTGCGTCTTATACAGTGGACCCCGGCATATGAAATTAATGTTCCGGAGGGGACGAAAAAACGTCGTATTCCACTTCAAGTACTGCAGTGACTTGACTTCATTTTTTGCTTTGACTTGCGAGTGTTGTACGGTAGCAGTGAAACTCTTCTTCGTTTGTCTCAATGTAACTGTAATCGACTGTCCCTCCTGGCCAATCAGAGCAAAAAGAGCCATTTTTATTTCTCCCATGAATAATTTAAATTGTATTTAATTGGTCAGTCAGATGTTTTTGCGGTATTCCATTTGACGTACATTTAGAATCCAAAGCCGACACAAATTTCACTTGGTATATAACATCCCCGCGCGACGCTATACGTGGAGAGTCTGCCGACATGGGAACATGAACGCCCCGAGGCTTTGTGTCAAGACCAGGGCCTTGAACACGTCGCGCCAATGTGTGTTTTTATCGTGCAATATCTCCCGTTTGCCCTCCGGCCTTCTGTCGACAACATGCACTAAAGCCCTTTGTACTGTAAATAATAAATAACGCCTGTCTCTGTCCGTGTCGGAAAAGGTGCGCACGTATAGAAACCCTGCAAGTCTGTGAGGTCAAACAATCTCTTTGCATACATACGAGTCGTTCAAAATCCCTTCGTAAAAGGCGAGAAAACAAATTTAACAGTGCTGAGGGATTAGTCTAAAGTGGCCTCTCAGAGTTCACGGCTGGATGGGCTTAGGCGCGGCCGTGTAACAGGTTTAGCGCGGCGTGGAAATGCCATCAAATGCTTAAAAAGGTTTGTTTTCTCCCTGAGAATGAACTTCGGAGCTTGCATCTTTGTTGAACACGTGCCCTGCAACCCATCATTCGCTACATATGTAGCAGTCACCTCGAGGAGCCTGAGCGCGGCGACACGTCGAGAAATTCAAGCGATACAGCGGGAAAAACGGCTTAGATTTAGGTTGAATTTTCCGAAAAAATATTTGGTTTATCGCCAAGCCTAGCTGAGTTTTACAGTCAAACGACACATGAAAGCAAATCGCAAGTGTATTGAAAAAAATCCCCATAGATTTACCTATGTTAGCTTCATGGTACCACTGCAACGTAGGAATCCACACAGTTGAAAATAGACCGGGGCCACTTCAGGGGGTACCGTATGTGAATGTGATGGAGTATCTGCAGGTACCAACGATTCCAATTCAGTGATCTTTTTTAAATTAAGAGCAAAGTCATTGGAACATGAAGAAACATTGCTAAATTATACTATTGTGATTCCTTTGCAAAAAAATTACTTCAATTTAGACTCACCTGGACTCCAGCAGGCCTTTCTGAATGGCACCTTCCGTGCGGTCTGAATTTGAACCCCGCATTTCCACTTCGGGGTCCTAAGGTAAATGCTTGATGAAAGCATCATATAGTTTGATTAGAACTGCCAGGATACGCTGGAAAAAAAGATCGATACATACATTCCCAATCATGCCAGGCCAGAGCTGCGTCTGGCCGTTTCACATCAGTGTAAATAAAGAGGCGCGACGCTGGAAAATCTCTTCACGCAGCCTTAGGAGAACATCGTTGAGACTTTCCAGAGAAGCTTTTTGAATGAATAACACTGTTGAGATTGCACAGGCGTTGTTTAGATAGCACCATGCACCCACCGCCATCTATTAATTTGATTCCGGGGCATCTGACCTCATCGCGGGCTGAGGAGGCACGGGGTCACCCAGAGAGACGGCGCCGAAATTGGCACCTGTCGTGAACCCTGAGAGTCATTATCCCCAACCTTTCGAAAATCCCCCCCGATACACACGGCATAATACAAGACAGCCCTCAACCTCTGGCGGAGTCCAGAAGTCGGGCCGGCTGACTGACAGACAGAGGGGGATTAATCGCAAAGAATCTCACGCTTGCATGCACACAGCCTTCTTCCGTCCATCACCCGCGCTCACTTTCTCCTCATGATTCCGAATTAAGATCGGATCCTCAAAACTCCACCCAAAAACGAGCAGGAGTTTAGAAAGCACGGAGAAGCCGTCAGCCCGGGAGAGCGAGCGGGGAGAAAACGGCACAAAAACGCACCGCGGAGCCCGAGAGCCGGATCTCGGCGAAACGACGCTGCGACAAAACACGGTGCGGTCGCGCATCCATCAAAGACGGACGGCGTTATTAGCATAAAACACGCGAGACGCAGGGCGCCTGCTGAATATTAATCAAGCGGGGGAAAAAGTTCAACAACAGTTGCAGCATCTTTTATTTTCCTCTGATCGCGTGCTGGTCCGGAGAGTTACATTAATAAGACGGAGCACAACGCAATGTGGCCGCGTGTGTGTAGCGCATAGAATTAGGACATCAAAACAGAACCGTTTGGAAAAATATTTGCCGGAGAACGTGAGAAGTGGCTTGGAACTAGCTTCTTCCACTCGGTGCATCCGCTGTATCATTTTTGTCTTTCTAAGGCCTCGAAGGGGGAAAAGTGTCTCCGCCTCCGTGCTAGGTCCACAGGAGAGATGCATGACAGGGTTTGGGATCTGGCTTAGGGCGTGTACTTGGGTGCCGGCTCAATCTTCTCCTCTTGCTCGTTTCGCTCGGTTGATAATCAGTAATCCCGCACCATAAACTCCTGATTGCGCCACCGTTCTTATTCCCTTTCCTCCTTAGCCCCCGGTCCTCAGCTTGGTCTGGAGGAAAAGAGACAAAGAAAACAAACTCCAACTAAAAACAGACAAACTCAAAGAGATGATGTCACGCGCGTGGAAGACGAGACGGAAAAGGAAGGCGTGCGAGTACAATGGAAGCCAAGGGGGATAGTCGGTCAAAGGAGGGGGACCCGGGGGCGGCCGATTCCGTGTTGGCGATAAGTGCCACCGCAAATCCCCGGCGCCGGCTGTCAATAACCATTTGAACTTGGCCGCGGCGGCGATAGACGACGGATGAGCACTGCCTTAGAGGAAGGATGAAGACGAGGAAATTAAGAAGGAGTCCGCCAGGGAGAGCGATGCGGTGCGGCCGGTGGATTAAACGTGTCCAGATCCTCGAAGAGTCCCTATTATTATCGATCAGCCTGTAAAAGCGCGGCTGGTTGCGGCCAGTCCGCACTTGAAGGCTGATTCCGGTTTACTGCAAATTATAACGTCGGAGGCGTACTGGCAGAGCGCCCCGGAGTATCCGAGTAGTCTTGCTCAACAGCTCATGTTCAGGCTAATTAGCATTTCCAGGTCATAAAGAGTACCGCTTGGAAGTGTGAGTATATATTTAAGGCCGTAAAATGAAAAGGAACTTTCTATCCCGATCCGGCGTTTCAATGTCCATTGACCTTCGGTGCGGTCAATAGACGGAAGCTCTTCCGCCTCACACCCTGTGTACTTGTTTGTCCTTTAAAACAAAAAATCAAAACCATCGACAAGACAAGAGCTGGCTTAAAGGTGCCAATTTCCCGTGACCAATCGGGACTACTGTGTTTTCGCTGCACCAATTAGAATCGACTCTCTGGCTTCTGAGAACCTTGGTCAAGGTCAAACGGAAAAAAAAAGTATCTTTCCAAACTGATTGCTAAAAGAGAAAAGTAAATTCCCAGAAAAATGTCAATTGTCGGAAGAACCGCCATCCGAGGGAGGGTTTCAATTGGTCTATCCCAACTCGACATTGAGCAATATTAAACTCTGAGCCAAAACATCACGATATTCAAATTACAACGCTGGAATCTCCCATTTACAAATATTTGAAAAAATCAAAAACACCACAATGTTTTGTGGTATTATAAGTGAATATCAGGCACATTAAAAAACATGTCGCATGTCACGTTGAACTAAATCAAAAAATGTTAACAATTTTAGCTATTCTTAGCAGTGATTTGTGAGCTACTTTTTGAGAACAAACCCATCCCCCATAAATCGGCAAGCAGTCAATCGTATTATGCATTTATAAGTATATTTATAAGCCCCCCCCCCCCCCAATAAAAAAGATTCCAAACGGAATTAGCGGTGATGATAAAGCATCAAACCGCCCGAGTGATTAAGGAAGCGGAGGTATGAGGAAGAGCAGACAGAACTTGTCAGCCTTGGAGTTGTTATTCATGCTAGCAGCTTCTTCTCCATTGTCACACTTTCAAAGCTCTCACAGCACAAACGCAGCCCGGGGATGCGAGGCAGAGCGACGGAAGGGTCAGGGAAAGAAATGAAGTGGACAAGGGAAAGATAGGGAGCAGGGGCCGCTCATGCGGCAGGAATACGCAATGAGGGGGAGCCGCCGCCGCCGCCGACCCGACGGAGATCGGGCCGGGCGATAAACTCGCCGAAAGGGAACGAGAGGGAGGAGGAGGGAAGGGGCGGGCTTCATCTCGCGTGCCCTTGGGCCGCCTTCAACTTACTGTTTGCTATCTGGACGTGTTAAGTGCTGAATGCATTAGAAGTGGAAATAAGGACGCTGGGAGAAGGGACGGCGACCGGGGCGTTAAAGGCGCCGGAAACGGGTCGAAATGTCATCAATGGCTGCGGCGATAAGAGTAATTATCAGCGACAAAAGCCTGCTGTTGTCCTGTCCGGGTCTAGTTGAGGAGTCAATCTTAGGGACGTGAGATTCGGGGATTCGCCGGCGCCGTTTTTAATCTGGATTTAAAACCAAGGGCGAAGAAAGGCAAAGGGATCCGAGGCGTCTTTGGCGGGGAGCCCGCTCGGATTGTCCAAGGGTCAAAAATGGCACCCTTTGACATTTGTATGCCGGCGCGGCTTCCTGCGTCCGCTCTGATAAAATAGTGTAAACATCGTAATCGTGGTCATCGCTATCGGCGTCGTTCTTCTTTCTATCCACCCCCCTGCCCCGCCCCCGGCTGCGTCACCACTCTGCATATTATTGCTTTGGAGCCTTATCACAAAAGTGTCTCTTTTCGCAGCTAATGGCTTTAAAAAACAAGTCAGATAAAGCCCAGACGAGCAAAAGTGTGCCGAGATTGCCGCCGGGCGATAAACACGGGGCGGGATTACCATATCGTCGGCAGACTCGCTTCAAAACAATTTACAAGATCATATAACGGCGCCCCGGCGAGGCTACAGGTAGCCGCCGCTGAAACGCAGTTCCCCCACGCCATGAATAAAACATCCTTGCAATTTACATGACGCAAAGCTTAAAAATCTGCCCCACGTGTAACTTTGGCATCCAATGGCGATGCCCGCGAGGGTGCACCGGAGCACTTTACCTCATTTGCCGTACAAACGATGAAATTGTGAAAAAAAAAAGCAAAAAAAATCTAATAAAAACGTTCCATGAATGTAAATAAGTCATTTTGGGGGGGATAGCCGTGGTTATGGATCGCATTGTAAGCGCCCGGAAATCAAGTTAGCATCCACTCGAGGGGGCTCGAGTGAGACTGCATTTTAACTTGGTGCTCGGGGAGGAGATGAATGGTGTCCAAGTGTAACGACATTAAAAAAACACACAGAAGGGACTCCCTATGCCGGTTAGTTATTCGGGAAATAAATCGCAATGTTAAAACTGGCTACCTGGGTAAGAGGAGGCAAATTATATTTCACTGTCAAAGAGTGTGTTATTTACTCACTGGGAGGGAAATTACAGCTGTAAAGCGCATAAGCTAAAGAAAGCTATCATTGGGAGAATTTAGTCGGATTTCATACAAGCTCATATTTCAAAAGTAGGGCCTTCAAAAAAAAAAAGCAAGGCACTAATATCACAGTCTCACCACACATAATTTGGCAATGACATTTAAAGTACCGTAATTCCCCAAATAAGATGCACCCTTGATTTTAAGGTCAAATTGTCAGTGAATGCCTTGCCAGTGTAACGTTGAATACGCTCAAAATTCTTGTTTTTCCTTTTACTCGCGATGCAGCTCGAGTTCATTTTACCAAAGACACCCAAAGTTGTGCAGCTAACACGAGTGTTGCAACAGGCATTTGCGGACATCCGCCCTCTGGCTCATCCCGTTACGGTAATTATTGTAAGTATGATATAAAAATGCACATCTGTGTGTCAAAACTTGGCTTATTTGGCTGACCTCAAAAATTTGAAGTTATCGTGTATAGGATGCACTTTTGGCCTTCATTTTTGGGAAAAAAGGTGTGTCTTGTATTTGGGGAATTACGGTAACTTGTTCTCAATTAACGTGGCCCATAAAAGTCTGATGAAGCTGTGCCATTACACTGCGCGCTTTTATTTCCAAGGTCTGAAACGCTTTTGGTTCCATCCAACTTGTGGAGTAATTGATTATTAAAGTAATGGTTATTTGCGCGCCGACTAAAATCTGCCATATGATAAGAGAAGGACAACTCACATGTCATCTGTCCGTGAGGCTGCGTGCTTATTTTTCTTCGCAGAAAAGAACAAAAGAAAAGCGGCATTCCAAAGTATTAAAACATGCAAAAGCAGCACTGTGTATTTTAACAAAAAAAAATGCAGTAATGAACGCAACGGGGTGAAAATGGCGTACCTGCTTGGCATTGTTGACACACTGCAGGTACATGGCTGCAATGTTGGAGCAATGCAGAGTTTTGCCGGGGTTTTCTCTGTAGCACGCAAGGATCTGGCCCTGCAGGTCGGCGCATACCGGATGCGTGTCGTAGCGCCTGCGGAAGGGTAAGCGAGAAGGCGAAATGAGGGAACATAAGGTGGGAAAATCAAATGTGCCAGGCTGGGGAAAACTAAAGGCAAAAGTGACGAACATCTGTGGCTCTTAAGGGAGACAACGCGGCTCATTGAGCAAAACAGTTAAGCAGTCTATCCTCCCTTCCTGTCATTCCGGTTCAAAACACCTCAAGCAAAAATCGCCAACGAAGGAATTGCTGAGGAATGGAAAAAAAAAATCCCGTCTAGTTACAGTCCGACCTTTTAAAAATGGACAAAACATCTACTGGCTACCTGGAGAGCATAAGGGAAAGAGTAGTGTGCAAATCAATGTATTGGATTACAGAATAGAGACACAACTACAAGACTGATGATGCTTTGGTAAAATTACCCCAAAGCTTACTCTATCTTCCGCGTATTACATATGAAATCCTCCAAAAAAGAAGCGCGGAGCAAAATATTGATCCGTCCTCAGGGTACATTTATCGATCAGTGATTGTTCTCGACTCCCCCCCCATCTTTTAGCATCCCGAGAAAGGCGTAAAGCTGAAGTGTGTCCCCAAGGCCTACTGCAGCTTTAGCGTTGCGGTATTTTCCAGATGCCAGGGCTCGACGTTCCGCTCGACTTGGGCGCGAAAAGGCAAACGGCGCCGGCACGTGCGCCGCCGTGACTCGTGTCCCATGTTTAACGGCTTTTGTCTGACGCTTCCCACACGCCATTAAGTTCCGTATTGACGACATGTGCGCACGTGAGGGCTATTATGCTAATGGCGGCGTCATCATTTTGTTCACGCCGGTGCCCAGGAAACTCCGCCGATCGCACTAAAACGTCCGTGAAAGCCTTTTTTTCTTTGTGGCCTGTCAGCGACTTGAAGCCGGGTCCCCCGTCGTCACAATCAGATGTTTGAGTCACCCCCCAGAGAGGGAAATTATCCCCCTGCTAGATGCAAAGCAGGGGATCGAGAAACGACGGATCATTACCCAGAGTGCAATGCAGCAGGAAACCGATGCGGTTTTTGGCTTTGAAATTGTCCTTGCCTGTGCAGGTCACACATAATCGCATTGTTGGAGTCCAAAGGTCAAATAAGGATAAAAAAAAAAAGGGAGGCGTGACCCACTTTTTGAAGTCAACAGGGTGTCAGAAAAGTTTAGCTGGAAATTGACCCGAATTTGACATACAGAATGGTCCTTCACTGAAGAGATGCACTGTATTTTCGGACCGTGGATAAAGGATTGGAGAACGTTTACTATTTGTATCCATTTATTTTATCTTTAACGCTCGCTAGGTAATAATAATCACCAGAAGACTATGTGCTCTCTGTATATCGACACGGCTGTGGAGCCTTATTCTGCTCGATGCAGAAGAAGGTCCGATCTATCAAAAAAATGGTTATTAGTCTCATTCTGTCTTGGTTGCACACCCACGAGTAGGGTGATTTTGCATAACCGATGTGACCTTAGGGTCTCAACCAGAACTGGACTCTGTGTGCCAGGTTGCAGATAGAAGATACGGAGCAAGGAACAATTCCAGCGACACAACAGCCAAGCTTAAGTCACCTATTTAATCATACGTATGTGCCAAAAAGGCCCAATCTAATCAATGAAAAACTATGATGTAAATACGGTCTTTTATATGTTCTATGGTCACCAATCAGTGGATTACAAAACCCTTCAAAACTCTGAATCCAAATACAGGTATCGTTACACTGTAGAGGCTAATACTTGAAATCTTTGCCACCCTCCTTGTACGGATCCTGGCAGTCATTTTTTACACTGCCCGCAGGCATCTAGCGCAACGAGATGGGCCACTAATTGCTTTCTTAGGCATCGGTGGTAATGCCAGGTGTATCCCGCTGATACAAAGCACGGTGTTTATCACCGGTAATGGACTCTTGTGAGAGAGAAATGGGAAAGAGCAAGAGAATTTCTTTAACGTTTTTTTTTTCTTTTTATGCTGGCTCGGCAATAAATAGGGCGAGACGGTGCTTGAGTTAATCTCAGCGACAAGAACGGCGCTACACACGCAGTCCTATATCATGGATTATGAAAATGAACATAAAAGTTGAAGCTGTGACCATTAACTCGTCACAGAGGGTATGACGACAAAAATCCAGCATTGTTAAAAAAGTTAGAAGTCGAACAAAGAACTTCCCGAGAGAGAAAGTGAACTATATATTTTATAGTACCGACTATACTATTTTCGTACTAATTTTTAATATGTATATAAAATTTTACCTGCATGGTTGATGAGTATAGGTTTCTATTGCTGCCATACGACAATTTCGCCTCACAATCCCAACTCAGGAACGTACTAATTTCAAAATAATTTGGGCAGTCAATGAAACGGAAGGAGATATAAAAATCATCAAAATGAAATTGGAGCTTTTGGGGAATTTATCCTTCAGCCTCCTGGACGAATGACATTTCCTCACATCCCACCAAATTATCCAAAAATGCCACCGTGCTACTTTCCTCTCTCCCATTTTTCACCTTTCTCTCCTCCTACTCCATCCCTGCTGAGATTCATGGGACAGTTAATAAAATTCCATGAGGTGGGAGACACAAATGTAGACATCACGCTGGATATAGTTGCCTTTTATTGGAAGGGTGTCAATGTGAGTGTTTAGACATTGGTCACCCTGAGATAGTAAATTTTAAGCGGCATATGGGGGGCTCGCCTTGTGCCATCAGCTGCAGTAAAGTTAAAGGCCTCTATAACTACACACACACACACACGCATTCTGAATCTATCTTGCTGTGATAGAGGGAGCCAAAGAAAGGGACGAGGCTGCTTTACCGTAGATATCCCCATAACAGATTTTTAGCACTGTGCCATAAATCAAAAAACAGAGAGAGCACAGGGGGGGGCGATGTGAGATGCTGGTGTAGCCAAAAAGGGTGCGAGGGCACAATGTATCCTGGAGCAAAAAAAGGGGTGCGCAGAAGAATAAAAAACCCAGCGCTCAAACGGGAAGGTCGAAACGAGGAGCAGGGTGAAAGCGCGTCTCACTTAACATGTAATTAGCTACACAGGATGACCCGCTCGCTTCCCTTCGAGATGTCGCCTCCTTCAAGGTGTCCCCGACATCAGGGCGCTCATGTCAGCACTTTGGCACGGAGGGAAAATACACAATTGTGCTCGCGCGGCTACACAATTTATCGACGGGGCGCGTGTTGAGATCGATATGCAGGACTATAGAAAGATTGACTCCGATAACCTTGCACAGAAAGTGTACACGTGTATTACTTTGCGGTATGCATGTCAGTTTAGCCAAGAACCGCGAAATAAGATGAAAAACACGGCTTTACCTCCTATTTATCACTTGTAAAATTTGGACTACATTCCGAATGCAGCGCAGCAAGCTTTAAGACAATTTAGCAATACGTTGCTTCATGTTCCAGTTCATTTGCTCTTCATTCGAAAATAAAACCACCAATCAATGCAAAGCTCTTTTGATATAATTCCAGAATGAGACTTAACCTTTTCCAAATCCTACAGAATGTTGAGTAAAAGGTTTTGACTCGCTCAAACGTCGATTTTGCCATAATGGATCACTACTGCTCCGCCACCAGATGGAGTTCCCAATCAGCACGTTGTCTATTCATCATCATTTGGGTCCACTTAGGGGTTAACGGGGTTAAGGGGGAGGGTGCCTTTCGCCCCTTAAATAGCTTTCATGTTCTTCCCAGTTAAGGTAAGTGCCACTACTGCAGGGGGTAGATAAATATAAATGATCCGGTTAGAGAGAAAAAAAAATGACACATGGTGCTTTTTGGAAGCAGACCCAAGTGACCCCCTGCAGAGAATGCGTCAGAGTGGATGGAAGAAAAAAAACAAGATAAGCAGCGGGGTGGGGGGGTGTGGGGGGGAGTAAAAGATGCGAGGAGTCTACATGTATGAAGCGAGTGAGCTTTTGGCAGCTCTGAGAACAGCTTTTAAAGCCGTAATTGACTTGTGGCACCTCCGCTGAACCGTTATCTCCCGGGTTGCCACGGTGACAAAATTTGGCTCGGACTTCACCTGACAGCGAGGTTGCCGCTGAGCGACATTCACTACTCCGGATCAACTCCTGTCATCTCGGCTAATTAAATCACCCGGTGAATGTTTTTGCTTCATAATCAACAACTAATTGCATCGCTCATTTCGGAGGCATGGCTATTTATCATTTAAGCTAATGGGAGCGCTGCCAAGAAGTAAAAGCCTTACCTCAACACCTTTTTACACTTTTAGCTTTTAGCGCTTTGGATTATATTCCTATCTACCTGGGTAACTCAAAAACTAAACAAAAAAGATATGTGAAGGCACTTCAGGTGGGCATCATTTGAACATTGAAAGCTAAACTGGAACTGTTTTATTTTCGAATGAAGAGCAAATGAACTGGAACATGAAGCAACGTATTGCTAAATTGTCTTATAGCCTGCTGACTCCTTTGAAAAATATTGTATGCCTTTATTTGATACATCATATTCCGGCGGACCAGCCAGGAAAAAAAATGATATGGCACGATATATCTTCTGGAGTTACTGAATGAAATTCATTTAGAGATACCGCAACAAATGTAGTTTCAAAATGGAATTATTTCACGGCTCATTTTGTTCTTTTGCTTCAACCAATTCAATTGAGAGAATTCACAACGATCAATCAGTTGATTATTTTGTCCATTGCGAGTAAGATAAAGCTTAAAAAAATGTATAAGTAGAAGAATGAGCATTCCTCGGGAGCGTCATGGAGGCACAACGGGCACTTTATATTCACCTTGAGATAAAGCCAGGACTCTGCCTACTGTTATTGTCAACAGGATTAGATTAAAAAAAAAAAAAGGCGAGGAATAAAGATTTTTTTTCAAAGGAAGCATTAAATAAACAATAGACATAGTAACGTTTATAGCCTACGGGGACGGGATGAGCAAGAATGAAGTGACAGACAAAAATGAGCTATTCATCCCCCACCATTGGCCAATTCAGTCGGGAGTCGGGTTAAAGTGAGCGAAGAAGGCCCGCCGAAAGGTTAGCGCTGACAGGAAGCTTAGGTCTCTGTTTTCTTTGGACGCTTTGCATAATCTCACATCTTTCACCTTCCTACATGCCTGGCAGTTCGCCCCATTGGGACAACCGGCGCAACGCACGTGTCGTATAGGCGCCCTTCCGTACGTGCCGCGCGGGAAAGGTCACCCATTGAAACGCCGGACAGTGCGATAAAGCATCCGCCGGGGGAGGGGGGGAGCGTTGAACGCGCCGGCATATAAATCGGATGCAAGGGTCTCTTTTTCCGGAGGGAACTGGCAGCGCTTATCTACTGTCGGAGAGCGGGTAAAAGTAAAAACGGTGTGACGAGCGTGCGGTGTCGTTACAATATCCATCATCTATCGCATGTGTATGTATATGTTAATGTGCGGAGCGTTGATACACAAGAGCGAGATCGCATATGCGGCTATCTGGGGGCCCGTTTGTTTTATTGGATACTAAAATCCAATCATCTTAATAACATGGTTCGCAAAGCTTTTCCGAGGCCAAATTTAAGACGTTCTCAAGCTGTAGAATAACTAGCTTGCTAGCTATATACAGCATGTGTACCGATCTTATCTGTTTGTAACGGAGAGCTTTTACTGGATTGTTGCAGTATATGAGATGGCATTTTCCTACAAAGCGCAAGCTAGCTATACTAGCAAAACAAATTTTTATTTCTCCATCAAAGCAGAGGGAACGTGCAGCCTTTTTGAGTTTGAGCACCCGCGGGAACCCTACGTTTCAATCGCGTCGTCGTCTAAAGTTTCTCAAACGACAAAAGTTCTTTCCAACAGTCGTATCGAAAGCCAGGGGATGTAATGAGGTCAGAGGAACGCTCGTCTCGTTTCAGTTGGGAGCGCTCCATCACACTCTGGCGGGAATCGAAAATGCCAAGGAACAGCTGCAGCGCACACCGAAACAAACAAGAGCATAGGTGCGCATGCACGTATATACACACGCCGTTGCTTCCCAGGAGGCCCCACCTTTCACACTTTCATTTATTTTTCAACATCGCAGAGGAAAATGAGTGTACTGTGCCTCTGGAATGAAATCTTCCTGTTGGACGCTGCGGGGTGGAAACCCATAACACCTTTTGTGCATGGCATACAACGAGGGGTGTTGGAAATTGCTTATCGACACATGAGATGCAAAAGCATTTTCATCCCCCCCTTCATTGAGATCGACTTTATTCAATTACATTTCTAGTGGTGATATAGGGGTGCAACTTGTCAACAAAGTAGTCCCATAATTCACCCTATGGGGTAGATTCAGAGAATATCGAAGAGTAACCACATGAGAACACAGGTAAGAGGAAAAAGTACTGTTGTTGTCTTTGGACTGAAGCTTCGTATCTGGTGTCATGTTAGCACCTACTATTTTGTGTCATGGACATGAATTAACACTAATCAATCCCCGGGTATTTATACAGACGGAATCAAACGTCTCAACGGGAGACCTCCAACGTCGTATTAGGCACTCAAAAAGACATAGTTAGCGCAGATGATCAAACTAACATCCAATTAACCCTCGGCTCCGCTCCCCACGCCACATCCCATGTTCCAGCAGACCTTCGACATTTAATTAGTACACCCATATGCACACAGAGACCCCCCCCAATCGCTGTTGTAATCCAGTCAGAACCATCCTAATGCACCCCCCGTAATCCAATCAGCCAATCGAAAGTCTTTGTACACATGCTTGCGTCACATGACTAGCCACCCCGTTAAGCCCGACATTTGCTCGTCGTCAGCGCCGTCATTTGGCACTAATGTTATTCCAGTGAGTGAACCCCCCCCCCAACACACTCGCTTTAATGCGATTTGGGAAGTCTCAGTTCCAGCCTGCACAAGTCCAGCGCTACACCCCTGGTGGGCCACGCTAATCAGTTTCCAGCATTTCTCAGGGAGACAATGATCCCTGTGTTAGCGCTGGCTAATGACAAAATAACATAATAAACTCCGTCTCTTGAGAGGCGGGGCCCAATTTGGCCCCACAGCTCGCGGCCTCCTCATCCACTTTCCCTACATTACTATGGAGTCTAATGGCCTCTTATTAAGAAGACGAATGGAACGAGGACGGGGAGAGATTTTTCAAGTACTTGGGTTACATGTCTATGTTGGATACGTTCTACACACATGACTACTTGGATGCTAGTTTATTACCGCCTCAATACTGCCACGGATTCTGTTCATGTCTTTGTATTAAAAATCAGCACCTCCAAATCTAAAGGTAGGGTCCAAGGGTGTAGTGCAGGAAATGAGACCCTGCCTCAAGTAGAGAAGATTAAGACCTCGCATAAGTGCGGCAAAACCATCGGACAGGATTTGCGGCCCCGACATACTGTGATTTTCTTTGTTAATTCAATTGAAGAGGTTAGGGAAGTATTGTCCTACCTTCAATTAACGACAGGCCGTTAAGCCTTTGCAGTCCATTCGCGAGAAAAGCCCCGTCAGCTATCATCAACATGCCATCAGGCTTATCACAGCTGCATCATCAACATGAGCTAATGGGCTGTACTAATGCTGCCCCTAATTGAAAGCTAGGGGTTACAATGCGGCTTGCATAATTCAATAACTTGAATTATTGGAGTGTTGGAGTCGGAATAAGCGAGTGGGGACTTACTTGAACTTGGCATTCACTTGGTCAGCGGCCTGATGGTAGTTCTCTGTGGTGACCTTGTAGAACTCAGCACTCTGTAGCCAAAAACAAATAAGTCCAAATTACGCTTCCTGAAAACAAGTGGAAGCAATCAAAGTAAAACGAAACACTTAAGCGCACTAGTAGACGCGTCATCTGCGGTAAAAATTGCGACTGTGAGGACAAGGCCTATTATCAGTTGGAACAACAACAAGCAGCAGCCATGGAAGGTCAGAGGGTTTCTAGTCTCGCAGAAACCGGGTCCAGAGCCCCCCGATGGGCCTGGGAGTCGTAAACGGAGCAGTCGCGTGGGTACTCCATTCGAGTTACCTCCTCAAACACGGCCGTATAACCTCCATGTGACAGCATTTATTCTCCTTGAGGAAGGTCTGCTTCCCTTGCCCTGGGTGGCTGTTTCGCACATTTATGATGGACGAGCGGGGAGGTTGTAAAATGCGAGCCAACGGAGAGGACGGAGTAGGAAACTTGTGCGTCTGACACCAAATGATCTCGACGAGTCTCGGATTTGCGGAGCTAAACGGCGCGGATAAGCTACAGTACGTAACGGATATATGAACGAACGAAGGATGGATGGAAGCTCAACCTTCTCATAAAAGAAGACATTCATCATCATTCAGGAAAGATCAATCGGAGTGAGCTGCACTACTAAAAAAAAGATCAATAGTCGTGTTGGAAAGCCGACGTGGGATGGGACGTGACAATTGTGAAAAACGGTCCCACGCAAATGGGACACCTGTAGCTAATAATTCAAAAAGATGACGGCCATTTGGCGACATCGATATGTGCTGTAAATTGCATTTGGCATAACCTTTGTATGCGCTTGAGATTGAAGTAAGATTTCAACTGGGTCATTGTTTTCCATTAGGTCAAATGGATGACTGCTTGTTCATTAATTAGTCCAAATTCAATGGATCATTGATTAATGGTTGCAATTTATCCAATCACCTTGCTAGCTATAGATTTGTTCCTGGCAAACCATGCCACACACACAAGCATTGAAGTAACGTATTACCTGCTATCCCTGTACAAATGTAAATAAAAGTCAATATAAGGCTTTTCTGGTTTGACTAAGGAGAGTTGGAAAGAGTTAGCTTGTAAGCCCATGCTGTATCTATGCCCTCGTGGCTTTGAACAGAGTGCTTTTCATTTTGTACAAAGAAACTGTCAAGAGCGCGGGAAAAGGGATTTAGCGTTAGCTTCTTTTTTTTTTTTTTTAATTCAGATAAAAAGCTGATTTTTGGAGAGCTCCCCTAAGTGGGAAGAGAAAAGTATACTCAGGAGTGCTGAAGTTGAAGCATTGCCTAGGGAGAGGCTTGGAATAATAAATTTAAAGCAGTATTACCTGCCTAAATGGCGGGGTTGGCACTAATCAGTGCACTAATCCATCCGGGAAGACAAAAGCCCACCGGCGACAGTGATTGGCACTTTGAATGCGCAAATAATGTATGCACCGTCACGTGCACACCTTGACACATGCAACTGCCATACGCTGGTGGCTGGTGCTCAATACTGAGGCGTAAAAGTAGAAAAGCGCAAGTGTTTGGCAACTGATTTATGGGCCGAAAGGGATCATGCTCATTTTGGATGGCGGCGGATAATTAGCACTGTTCCCTAAAATGATCTCATGGAAATGAAAGAAGTCTCGTATTGTGGAGACAATAAGGCTCATCTTTACTCTGGTAATTTGAAAAATGTAAAGTTTGCAGTCAATGTTTGTTGAGTTGAAGTTGAATAAAGTGCGCGGAATTCTGCTTTGTTAAACAAGTGTGCCATATAACAAATATGGTGAATAAAGACGCTTTTTGAGAGACTGTGATGAGCAAAACTCCGGGCTATGTTTACCCTGCAAACAAATCAATCGCTATCAACTCTGGATTAAATGACATTTTTGGTTTGGCTGTGGTGGACAAGACAAATTAAGTCATTACCGCTAATGCACTGCGGCGATATGGAAACGATAGAAGTCGCATTAAAAGAAAAAAACCCAAAAACAACCCTAACAACCGACCCCCCCCTCCCCAAACATCTTTTAGTTTTAATTGAACACTTTTTAATGAATGGTAGCAAATAACTGCAGGTGTTAATGGCTTTTTCCTGGTGCTTATCTGCAGCTGAGCAGGAACCGCAGCATGCACCACAGAGCAACAGACAAATGGGAGGAGAAGGAATGGAAGCTCCTTTAGTTCCAGGGACCTTCAGATGAGAATTATAAGGACAACATCTGAAGATAACCATGACTTTTCAAAACACTTTCCCTTTCAGCGGTGACGAATACCACTGACATCGGTTCTCCGTGGGAGGGCCAAAATAAATCAGATTTCATCAATAAAAAAAAAAAAAAAAAGATGAGAAATGCCTAGTGGAAAAAGATGGAATTAACTTTGCGGTACGGAGGGAAAATGCTGATAAGAGAAAGAGCAGAGAGAGACGAATGTGCCGAAAAGAAAGAAAAGGGGGCTGGTTGATTGTTAAATATGAGATTGTTTTACAGCGGGCAGGTATTGAGTGAAGACGTAATAAATATATAGATATTGTTTTCAGAGGCTATTTGCTGACCGTGGGCCCGATGAGAGGCGGCAGCGGCAGCGGCAGCAGAAGCAGCAGAGGCATCAGGCTGAGCGCGCTGATGGCCTGTCACTGGGAGCTTCTCTGATGAATGGCCATGTTGGATTGGAACAGACGTGCAATATATATCAGGCTTATATTTGCGCTCTCTGTTTCTCTGTGTTCCTCTGCTACTTTTCCGCCAGAGTGAAATATGGCGCGAGCGGCCTCAGGTAAAAAAAGACGAAGGGCAAAGAATGGGGCCGAGGGAGATACTGTGCGGAAGATTCCAAATCCCATTTGCTGCATTCTTGCTCAAAAATCGACGCTTCTAAGCAACGCTGGACTTTTTACAGACGCGGGGGCATCGGGCTAACTTTTCCGCAAACTTATCACTGGGATTTTTTTTTCTCCTCTCCAAATCTGACGATCCTTCCTTTTCAACTTGGCGCTGGCATGTGAAGGTGATGTGTTGACACTGATGCACGCTTATTGATCCAAGGACGAGGCGGCTGATGAATGGTCCCTACTTGGAGTCGATAATGCCTCCTCGTTTAGTTGAGGTTCGTCTTCAAACGTGTGCTGCTTTTTTTTTTTTTTTAATCATGTTTTTTTGAGAGGCAAAAAGGATAAAGAGATCTAGGTTCAATATCACTTTTAAGTGCCTTTGGAGTCGCCATCGCAATCGCAAGAAAACGCAGCAAATAAGTGTTCAAACATCCGCATACACCCACACACAGTCGCTCTATAGATTAGCGTTATAAAATTTTTGGAGGGGTTAAGAATCAAACCAGGTGGGACAAAATCATGAAAATGCACAATCCTTTAATTCAGTGTTTCTCAAATGTGGGAATTTGTAAAAATCTTGTAAAATAATTCTTGAATTAATTCATTGTTGCAGGAAAATATAAGTTCATAAAACAAATATTAGAGTCAGTAGGTTATTCAATTTCGTTTTTATGAAAAGAGAGATTCTCAGATTCGACGCAGCTTTTGTCACTTCTAGTTTTGTGAACACATTTTTACTATGATCCCAAAAGAGGACACTTTAAATTGAATATTTTTCTGTGGATAAATATTTATATATAATTATTTTGTTTTGAGAACAGGTCTGACACTATTGTTGATTTGTTTTTTTTCAAATATTTATTAACAATTAAGGTAAATATTTATTTTGTGAGAGATCTCCGCTATAGCCCCAAAACGCGACGTTTCATGTTTAATATTTTTCTTTGAACAAATATTTATTTGTGGATGAATATTTATTAATAATTAAGTCAATGATTTATTTTTGTGAAGAGATATATACTGTTGAATTGTTTAAAAGTTTAAAAAAACAGACACTGACGAAATGTTTTTTTTCGATCCTTGTTTTTTTTTTAAATGCTTGTCCGAAAAGATATTTCACAAGGAGTGCATCACTGAAAAAAGTTGAGAAGCGCTTCTCTCTCAAAAATTGACAGTGCACCTTGTGTACGGATATGGACTTGAAACTGCAATAAATTTGAATCAGTTGCTGTACCCAGTACACCGTATATATAAAATTTTCCTAAAATAAAACCGTGCATGAAAAAATATATTTATAATGTTTTTTCTTCCTCTTACAAAATATGCTGGGACTAGATTACACAAATTTGGACTAGTCATGTAAATCAACATTGGTATATTATCAAATCATCAAGGAACTTCTAGGGCCTAATTAAATGAAGCATTTGGAAATGAACTTGTGGAGACGGGTGCATCGAGGCGCGCAATGTTTTTTCGCCTTTCACGAAGGTGACATTCGATCATATCAACAGGGCGTTTGATTGTGGGATATGAAAGCCGCATGCGAGTATCTGATTGTTGACCCTGCGCTTTGTCTTGCAGGTTACCGCATCATTTTGCCGCCCGGCATGAAGCTGCCATTTGCGCAACGTGATAGAACCTTGTACCCCATTCGCACAGGATTTATTTTAGGGGTGGGGGGGGAGTCATTTTCCACAGACGGCGGAAAAACATGAAGCCAAAGATGACATTTCACCCTTTGTCCTTGAGGCAGATGTGCGGAGAGGGGATAGCGAACAAACGCTCGAAAGGTTGCTCATACATTTACAGTTTAAATGTGTTGAAAATACAACTGACCTTTAGTGAGCCCAACTATATGGAAGGTAGTTTACGAAGCGACCGTTGCAACATGATTATATAAATGTCATTGAAATGTTGGATTGGCCGTTCCGACGTCGGACGAAGGTTGAAGCTGAAAACTCACCCTTTCTTCCAGTCGAGCCACCTGCTCCCTGTAGAACGCGTCCTGCTTGTTTAGGTCGGCCTCTTTAGCCTCCAGCTGCTTAGCCTGCACAAACACACACACACTGAGAGATAAGACTGGCCAAGTGTTGCAAAACTACATTCAGCTTTATATAAAAAGATTAGGATTATGTTTTGACAGCATGCATAAACTAAATTGCGATCAATCTTGTACAAATTAAAGACAGCAAAAACGTTTTGGTTGAATCTTCAAGACGGGGAAATACAATCCCAAAAATATAACATCAGTAACTGGTATAAACAACTGTATACATTTACTTTTGTGACCTTGACCATGCAAAAAAAAAAATGTCTTAGAGGGATAAACTGTCATTTAACTGAAGGTTACAGACCTTTTTTTATTTTTAACAATACTGTAGTGATGGAAGGTAAGCGCTTATAGTTTGAAAAGGAGTTTGGTGTCTGATTTATTGAATGGTAGATGGTGTTATTTGGAACGTTTACTTGTATTTTTGACGATAGTCTAAGCCGAAAATTTGATGTAAAAACATGACGTTATGCGTTTCAATTAACATCCAGAAAGATTGAAAAGGAGGTTTAGTTTCGTTTTAACCGAATGAATCAGGTACATTGAAGCGTCTTTCAAGTTAGAGAATTGAGCTTCAAGGCCTCAGCTGAAATATGTATGCCACTGATGTGCAACGGCTGACAAAACTCAAGTAGAAGTGGGAGGGGGGGGGTCCTTGGCTATACCATGATAAAAAAAAAAAAACCACTTTCACTCGAAATTGTCAAAGACTTACCACAAGTCCAACCTCCTGAAGTAGAAAGCAGAGAAAACGGAAGCAAAAAAAAAAAAAAAAAAGAAAATTAATGTTGAAGTAGTGCCTTATTTAACCATGAACTTCATCTCCATGACTTATGGAGAGGTTTACTATTCATACTTCAGCCCTTAAACTCTCCAACAAAGTCCTTTCACTCTCCATCTACACATATTGTACTTGATATAGGCTACAGCCTTCCTCATGTGTATGCATTAATGGCATCTACCGCCACACTGTTCTGGAGGATAACAGCAATGCAAATGAGGCCTTGAAGCCGGCGCTTTTGTTTGAAGGAGACCGAGATAATGACGAAAGTACACCTAATGAAAAAAATGCATTAGCCCATCCAATTTCACCCGGCGCCGATAAGCATCTGTGTTCAAATACTCCATTCGCTTGCGGGTGGAGCTGCATGCGTTATGACTCCCATGATGTCTGAGGGAGCATCAACTGTCAGCGCGCTGGAAAACCTGACTCAAAACACCATTCGGTTCACTATCTACGAACTAGTGGGAGAGCAAGAAAAAATATACCGCTGTGTATTGACCAGGGGTTATTAAACTTTTTTCAACGCCCCTGTGAAATCTTTTTTCAGCCTCGAACAAACTCCAAAGTGGATCCGTGCCTTTTTTTCACCTCTAGGAATATTTTGTTCAGCGACCCGAAAAGTTATTGTTTGAATTAAACTGCTCTTATTTCGAAAGGAAAATTGTACTTTTCCTGGCAGGAATTAAAACGCAAGACAAGTAGACGTACCGAGAGCTAAAGAAATCCTGTTAATCTCGCGTAGCCCCATTTGAGAACAGCTGAATCAGTCAACCGAACTTGAACTGTCCACTTTAACGGACAGGAGCAAATTGTGGCGCTTTGGACAAATGGACAAAATTCTGAGAGTCAACTGCAGTGAGATTTGAAGCCCAACGTTGGGCCTGAAGTCTACAGGCTTTGCAGACAAAAGATGCATTCAGGCGTCAGCGCACAAACACAACCTCAGACATTGATCCGAAGCACACACACACACACACACACACACAGATCCACACGGCAGCCGGAGCAGCTGTACCCACAGAGGCCGGGCGGGCGGGCGGAGATAAATGTGTGCTAAAGGCGAGACTTAAGGTGCCATTAAAGGAGGAGAGGTTGTGATAGAAAATGAGCACCCTTGGGTTTTTCTTGTGCGTGCGCATTAAATCTGCTGGCGGGCATGTTGGCCCGCCTCCTCGACGACACATTCAGACCCCGACGCGCACACTATGTCAGGATTACTTCCAAGCGATCGCCCCTTTTCAGCGGACTTTCAAAGCTAATCTAATCATGCTAAAGGCCAAACAATAGCACCCAGCTCACCGCTGCCCATACACCTTTTGTCTCTGCGATGAAGAGGCTTGAGGACAAGAGGAGTTGGAGGTTTGAGGGAAGAAAAATGACAGGAGGGAAAGGATGAGACGGACAATGAAAATGGAGTGCTGGTTTTAGTTCCTACCACAAACAAGATGACGGCTTTGGAGAGGAAAAAAAGACCTCACCTCTTGTAAAGGCAGAATTTGCAAATAGGTGGCATTTACAGAGATGCGGGACAGCGGTTTTTAGATTCATAAAGTGTACCAGCACCAGGAGGAAACTTTCAGGCCTCCAAGAACTTGTGGCCATCTTCTCCCGGTAGAGTAGCGCGATGGCTCAGGATGACGAGACGACCGCGGCGGTCAGATTAAACGGATCATTTAGGCGAGGTGAATGCCTCTGTGAATATCAATTAGCCAGCCGTTGAATAATTAGGGACAATCGTGTTTTTTAATTAGCTGAGCGCCGCAGTTTGAGCTGTGGACCAAGGTGCTCGAGGATGGCAGAATGATGAACACAGCTGAATTGCGCCGCATCAGACATACTGTGTATTTGAACTCATGCAAAGAAAAAAAAAGGTCGAACAACTTTCATTTGCGTGGAAGAAAAAAAACAATGAAACCAGCTTTGGGGCAAATGTGCATGTCACCCCCAATGCACACCTCAGTGATGAAGCCATCTTCACCGCAATATAATGACGTGACTTCAGGTTCCGCTGAGTGTCCACTCGATCAAAATAACCTTACAGGGTGCCAAGATCGATAGGGCACAAATCAAATCTCATTGCAATAACTAACAACACCTCATCCATAACCTTAGTGTATTTTGCCCCCCCCCCCCCCAACTCCTGTCCGACTCAGTCATGTCAGGACTAACATCGCAATCAATGC
This sequence comes from Hippichthys cyanospilos, assembly GCF_059441005.1. Classification (NCBI taxonomy): domain Eukaryota; kingdom Metazoa; phylum Chordata; class Actinopteri; order Syngnathiformes; family Syngnathidae; genus Hippichthys; species Hippichthys cyanospilos. Next base: position 1,940,635 of record NC_142390.1, on the reverse strand, counting down.
TCCCTTGCGCTGTCCCCATGTCTTTCGCAGAGAACGAAGAGGTCAGGGCTGCTCCCATCTATCACGAAGCTTTGCGACAAAGTGATAGCTGAGACATTGTGTCCAGTGTACTCCGGTAAGCTGGGGGAGAAGAGGGAGTGGGGGGTGGGGGTCAGAGGGCAGCGCAATGTGACTGTGCTTTGGTGTTAATTGGCATGGTCGAGGTGTCGGTGGCACAAGAGATGTGAGAGATGGGATATGGATAAAAGGGAGGGAAAGAGATGGGTCTGCATGTGGATAGAATGATAGACTGTTGGGGGGTGAGGGAGGGGGCGCAGGAACGAAGCAAAAGTGCTTGGGTACATAAAATGGCAGGAGTCCAGAAAGAATAGTGGCCTAAAGCAGAGGAGTTATTGGTTGTTTATCTTCAATGAGCGATGCTATTATTGACTCTTTTCTATATCAAGTGTTTTCATTGTCAATATGCAAGATGAAGCCATCACCTCAGGCTTCAGACAGAATGACTGTCCTTAGAGATCTCTTTGCACAGTAAGTAATGATCCAGCGACCCCAAGGGTCAGAATCATGACCTATCCAACAGTAGGACCAAAAGTCCAATGCAAAGGCCATGCCAAAAGGCATACGAGGTGCATGTGTGTCACAATGAACGTACGTGGATGTATCAAAATGAAGTGTCCTCGCAAAGTTGGGATCTCGGTCACTTTGACCACGGGTTCAAACTTAAAGATCCTGCTAACACTTCACAACACAAAATTCAATTTATGGTAATGAATAATCACATCAGCCATAATTCGGGCTGCTTCCTCTTTTAAGAGAGAGAGCATCTGGGGAAATGATCCTCCGGTGAAAATAAATGGCTTGTGAGCGCTCAAAGCTTAAAATCCTGGTAGAAACATGAAAAATCAATTTCCTTTCTACTTCCTGACACTTCAAGCCCTCCGGCCTTTTGTTGAAGATGCCGACCATGCAGCTGCACCGGCGCCTGCTTGCTGAGTGACGATGACAACATCTGCTGGACCTGGACCGCGGATTGATTAATTGGCCGATAGGATGCCTGCAGTGCAAACTGATTGATTGTGTTGAGGTTAGCGCCTTTGCCTTTGTTGCGAGCCCAGGGGAGCGCAACCTCTTCTGGGTTCTTGCTCATCCGTCACGTCCAACACGTATGAATGAGATACGAAAGGCTGAACCTTCATTACCAAGACATGGGGGGCATACGTAAGAGGGTCTCATCCAAGACACAAGGATCAGGGGGCAGAGCGAGCCCACAACAGGAACAGCGCCGGGGAGAAGAGGACAACCTTTGGCAGGTTGGAAGCATGGAGAATGTCGACAGGACGATGCGGAACGGACAGTGACAGGATGCGTCTTGTCTGTCTTGTGCGTGAAGTCCTGCAGCACGAGAATCCTTTCCTATCTCCAAATGTTTGCAGCCTTGTGCGATCGGGATGCAGTGGACATTTTCGCAGTCTATTCATGCATATTCATCGCAGGCGGCAGCAGGTGGGCCTTGAGGGCTCGCGGTCCACTCCGGCATCTGTCTATCAAGTCCGCGTCAACAGATTCAGGGTCACCTCTAACCCGCCTGCCGTGAAATTCACCCCGTTACTTCCCAGAATAACGGCTTGTTGAGTCATTGCTGTACTTTATTTATCTCCCCTTTGACGTCTGTTCAAAGTTTTGAATCGGTTTGTTTCCCAATTGACGGTTGTTTTCAAAACGGCTTCTTAAATCAATACCTTCATTTTGTCTGCTCTTTCCAGGCGTCTCTGTTTATTCCCCATCTTACCTTGCAATCTCTCCTGCACATAGATCACCCAGAATCTTCAGCTCTTCAAAAGCTCTTCGATGCCACTCTGTCTTTGTTCTCTCCGTGTGAAAGTTTTCCCTGCCGTTCAATCAAAATCTGCGCCGCAAGCACCATTAGCGGCGGCAAACATTCACTTCCCGCTAACTGATATGGCTCTCCTGTCAGAGCAGAGAGGGGGAAGGCAATGAACTATTCCTAAATGAAAGAGCCAGGAGGTTCCAAAGTGCTTAGCACAAACGCGCAAACAAAGTTCAAGTGTTCACAATTGCAGCTATTATACGGAACGAGGTGAGCTCGCGACCATTTCCAGGTTTTGTGTCAAATGAACTGGTGAAAAGTGTCATCATCTGCTGAGGCTTACTGTTGTCCTGACACTATGTTCCATCCATCCATTTGTCAATCAATCAATCTGCTTCGCTGCTCCCCACTCGCTAAGCCAATTGACAGGGTGAGGGCCTAGTGGCGGCGGAATGCCAGCAAAGAGTTTGACCGTTAGCCTGGGCGGGGTGAAGGCCTACACCGCAAACATGGAAAAACCGGTTGAGCCGACTCCCTCCAAGATCGAGCGTGGGAGAGAAAAAGGAGAAAAGCGTGTACAAAAGATACAGTAAGACATAAGGAGTCACCCCACCCTCTTATGTTCCCATCATCTGTTATATTGAGGAGAGAAAGGAAGGGAGGGAGGGAGCGAGAGAGAGAGAGAGAGAAAAGATTCTAAAGGATTTTTTCAATACCACCAAGGGGCACCAATTCAAAAACCAGCAAGTCTCCTTTAATACCAAGAAAATTAAATTGTCAGCATGTTATCAGCCCAGTCCAGTCGTCTGTATCTGAGACGCAACAAGAAACATGGGAGGGGGTGTCCTCTCTCAACTGGAGACTAAAATTTATGTTGGGTAAAACACTTGATCCGGGGGTAAAATTGGTTTTAACTGGTGACTCGGTAGTGGAAAGGTAAAATCATCAGATTCACATTAGCAACTGGTGTGCACACGTGCATCAATAATGCAATAAAGAGTTGCCAAGTTCTGATTTATCTGCCCTTTAAATTATTCATTCTCAGTACATTCCTTATTATAGTTCTTCTACTGTGAAATACGGCCTAGCACATTTGGGTCCTATGTCACAAGTGGGTCTATTTTCAGGATTATTAAAGCCCATCTTAAACGTGGGATATGACACGTTTGGACGATTGCGTTACGAGTAGACGTTTCAGACTAGCACGGGTGCACCGAGCCAACGTTAGAAGCACGGAAAGATTGATGACTTTGGGTTTGATTGAAAATTCCGCCTTAAGGTTCGAGCCTGTGTGTGTCCAGTGATGGATTGGCCCCCAGACCGGTTTGGCTCCGCAAGGGCCCGATTGGTTCAAAATCAAACAGGTAGGGCATGATGGAGGGTCCCTGACTTTATCGACACCAGAACGTGAAGAACATCGGATGTGAATGGCCTGCGCTAACGTGCAGGTATAACAATATGCATGACGTGGAAGCAAACGCTTGCAAGTATTGACCTCCTCGGGCTCGCGGTTTATTTGTGCAACTGACAATTAACATGTGCGCACGAGTGGCAGAACACGTGCGGACCCTGACACCGAATTCGCCGAAACATCGCAAACACGCGAAGTCGACAGAAGTGAGTGACAAGCAGCAACCTCTCCTGCGCTCCTGTGAAGTTTCAATTACGAGGAGCTGGACTCGCTGGATGGAAGGGGGTCGGCTTGTCAGAGGGGAAGGAGAGTGACTGCCGGTTGACAGAAAGGCCTGGAGTGCGTGCACCACCGAACCCCGTCTACGCTACACTGCAGTGGAGTGCTTCTCAAATGGAGGTCCGTGGACGTGAAGGCACTTTGGAGTGAATGTGGGGATTTCTGCAAGTCGAATGTCATGCTCTATCTTGGATTTTCTGCAAGTCAAATGCCATGCTTTTTAACGCTGTCACATCCCGCTTTTCAAAAGAACGGCAAATTAATTGGGACCAAAGCCAACGCTGGTTTACGCAGTTGTTTTTTTTTGTTTTTTTCAAGCAGGGAGAACATTACTTGAGCTGGTTTATCATCGTAATTCGCCTTAGATTTGACCATTTGGATGCATAGTTTAAAACATGTTCCAGCAAGGTCCAAAGGGCGGGCCAATTCCAAATTGTTTTCCATTGAGCGGAATGTTGTCCATAATCGTGTGTGTGTGTGTGTTTATATTTCCCTGCTGCCAAACAGGCATGGTACAAATCAGGTGCAATGAGATCCCGAATCAATGAGCTGAATTTAAATCCGACACGCCGTTTGAACTCTTGCCTGCACAAATGTAATTGGCTGGGGCCGTGGCTGCAGAGGTTATGGCTATTATAGTTGAGCGTGGGGAGGCATAACTGTTCACATCACGGCTCTTATTGCGCGTGAAGTCGAGGAGAGACTGCATGTGGTTTCAGGGCTCCTCGTGACCTGTATCTTAATGAGTTTGGCGCTGAGGGGGAGTAATCGATAGCGCCGTCAACAGCAACTACTGCCGATGACAAATGTTTTCGGCGGCAATGAATGTGGAAAACAGGCTTCAGGTCAATTCACATTCAATTAAAAAACACACGGAAATACAGTCAGCCGTGCGATAAAAACACCTGATTAAATATTGAACCACCTTCAAAAGACACAAGATTTACACGTCTTCCCTGGGAGACACAGAAACGCTTTCTCATCGAAAAACTGTGAAAACACTTCAAACAAAACACCGAGGGTGAGTTGCGCAGAAGAAGTTTTTTTCATCTATGATTAGCGCTCATCGGAGATTAGTAAAGAAGTTCAAAATTATTTAAGTTTGTATGGCTCTCAAAGAGCTGTGCTGCGCCGTTTAAAATCAATCTAGATTGAGTAAAATCCTAATTCAAAATACATTCGGATTTAAATCACTTGTGATAACAGCGGATAATCCCAATGTGCATCTGACAATATTTCCTGGGACGAACGAGAAGAAATCCAAACCAGACCACCCAAAAACAAAGGTGTAATGATATTAGGCGGAAAGATGCGGAGACGCAGATAGGTAAAATTAGGTTCCATGGTAGAGATATTTTCTCTGCTCCTACAGCTAATGTAAAATGTGTGTGTGAGAGACAGGGGGAGAAAGAGGTGAGGATCAATGAACTCTCGCTCACACGTCAACAGCCCTGACATTTGTCAGCGAGCCAGGCATGACCTGTCGATTCCCGCACACGAGCATCACCTCGGTGGGCCGAACGTGCGGAAAAGTTTTTCAAAAGTCAAGGCGCGTGAGACGCGTGTACTCACGAGAAGCTGAGCGCGGAGTTTTTCTTCTTCGGCGGCGACGCGTTCTCTGACGACGGCCTGCTGGATGTCCTCCTGGGCCGCGGTGCGTTGGGCAGAGAGGATGCGGGACACTTCGTCCTCCACGTGACGCTTGGCCTCGGCCTGCGCTTGGGCCGACGCGCGGGACTTCTCGGCCTCAAGCCTGAAAAGGACAGAAGACAAATTGTCTTTTGCAACTTCTTGGCGAGTCATGCGACTGTTTCGCCACGATTTTCAAAAAGTCGCAAATGCGTTTAGCGAGCTAATGAAGCACAGATAAAGGCTGATACACTCTGATATTGATTGCTCGGATGTGTCAGGAAAGCTACTGTACACGCACCCTTGCAATCAAACAATCAGTGAGCGTGTCTCCGAGATTTCAAATGAATTTGTATTGTTTCCAAATCATTTGCACTCGAGCGAGGATGTCAATATTTAACGACGGCAAAGTGCCGTTACCTCCGCGCAGACACAAGACCACGATTTGAACCCCCGTCTCTGAGCTCTCGTAGTTACCTAGCAACGCGCTCCCTGTGCAGCGACGGTGCGCTTGATTAAAGAATAGCGGGAACGTCCCTGAAAACCCCTCAACAGCCTCCTCGGCTAGGAATCAAGTGGCAAAGTCAAATGAACACAAAGCGAACTGCAAGGCCCATTATGACAGACTGAAAGAAAAGTCTCGATATACTTCAAGTCAAACCCTGAGAGAATGGGGACAGACAGGTAGAGAGGCAGGTGAATGCTGACGATCTGACGAATAGTTCAGTGACAATTTCCCCGATACGTCTCACAACCGACCGTTTCTGAAGGGTTGGTTTTGATTCAGTGTAGTGCACCCTATGTTTCGTATGCAAATGCACAATATGTTCTGACACAACTACATTGTAAGTCAACAAAGATGCAAAAGCAAAAAAAACAAAGATGGAAAACTAAGCTGAAATGCGTACCCCTTTCCTCCACCGCCATATTTCGTGGACTTTACGGTGCACTTAAAATCCTTCAATAGCACATTGCGCCTTATGAGCAGGAGTGCCTTATGTATGGATGTTGAAAAGAAGTTAAGAAAAGTTTGACTCGTTTACAATGCTGGTCTGTTGCCCTTATTGTGCAGTAATAGAAGAAAAAAAAAATACCGTCCATCCATACAAGGATGTCTTGCTAGTTGAGCTTCCACAACATTGCGAGTTATCTATTTATTATTAAACAGCCTATTTCTACCCCACAAAGCACAAAGTTATTTCTTGCTATGCCTACACTCCGAAAATGCACAGTAACTTCCCCAGATATTACAAGTGACAGATATTCCCAAGTGGAGAGGTGACTTTGTCAATGAGCGGACTGCCTGTGAGTCAGTTAAGAGAAACCCAGGATTTGCTGGTAACTTGCATCTTTAGGGGCTCAAATACTATATGTAGGGTCAAGTTAGCATGAGAAAGTTGGTGGGAAAAGCAATTCTAAAGCAATTTAGAAATAAATAAATAAACACACACACACACACACACACACACAAAATTAGGAAGGATCCAAATGGACACTGAGGCCTCAGCGATGACCATAACAAGGGACGCTATTTGAATGACGAGGACATCTTGGCGGATGCCTTCATGCTGCCACGTGTCCCTCAACTCAAAATGTCAGAGCGCGACGGTGAACGGGAGGTGATAGGAGGCTGAAAAAACAACGACAGAGGTGAGGGGAAAAGTGAATAGTGGAGACTTGACATGTTTGGCCCTGGAGGAAGCCAAGCAAAGACGGAGCTGGAGAGGGAGATGGAGGGAGGCCAGCCATGTCCACTCCTCCAGTCCGCTGGGCCGCACACGTCAGCACGCTCCATCCATCATAAGCCTCCGAGTCCCACTCGCTCACACAAACACCAACTCGCGCACGCACGTACACACGGGGGACAGTTCCTAATAGCCTTTTACATTCACCATTTCCCCACAGCCTGCACCTCAAAGGTGGCTTGACTCGAAAAGTTGATGTGCAAAGAAATTGGAGGCAAATGGAGCATAAGTGTCACGCGCCCCTGCAATCATTGATAAACGTCTGGCATAAATAGACCAAACCGCGTTGGAAATAAATACAGAAAGCTTGGCAAAGGAAAAGCGTATTTCCATAGACTTCCTCGCAAGTGCTAAGCCAAGCAAAGACCGCTATCACTCGTTGGATGCTATCTGTCTGCCTCGCCTCTATTGCTTTCCAGCCATTATTGCGCTCTCGCCGGGATATTGGACACATTTTTCATTTGGCTGTACCGGATTGACACCAGGTGGGGAAGAGAGTGGTGAGAAAGATGATGGTTCATTCCACAAAAAAAAAAAAAAAAAAATCCTCTGTGTAATGGGATGATTTTGGAGGACATGGATGATATTTGCCCTTGGAATGGAAGTGTGCAAAATGGAGTGATGACACTTTATTTTCTGTGGGGATCCAGGAATTCAATCAGGAATGTATGTTCCAAGTGAACAGCTTGGCTGGCACGCTGCGTTGTGATGGGCTGAACGCATGCCGAGTTATGGATGTAAGCGCTCAAGAGGGGGCAACACCTAACAGGAAGTCATGCAGTATGGTGATCCTTCCAAGGCTCCAGTGCTCACGAAACTGCACTTGCTGAGATAGTTGGCACCGAGTAAGGCTTCCAATGCTTCGAAAACAGCTGGCCTCCGAGCTCAGAACGGATGACGGAATACTCAGAGGTTCTTTGTTATCATAGACCAGGGACCCATGTCTAAGGGATGAAGTACATGGCTTGAGGGATGAGGTCCAAAGGAGAGAAAACAAGGAGGCCAAAAACCGCTTAAAGAATGGGCTGCCTACTGACGTGTTTTTCTCACGTTTTCTCACTGAATTGTGGCCTGTTTTGCTGCCGTTTCTCCAGTGGATGTCATTCGTTTTGGGGAACTGTGGGCCTGCTAAACCCTTTTGGCACTCTCTTCTTGAGGCTCCAAGTTCAAAGAAAAATACTACCACACGACCGTAAAATTAGAGAAATGTCATTATGCTCAACATTTCTTCAACCCTTCATTGTTTTTTAAAGACTTCATGAAATCAAATTCTACCCGCTAGCTGCTAGCTGACATGACAAAAAGAAAACAACTGCGTGCATTGGCGCTTGCGGTCAAGTCTGACTTAAACGGCAAAGGATTTGAGAAAAAAAAATTGTTGTCTGGACTCTGGTCTAAGTGCATTAGCCCTGCGAATGGTTCTCCTTGCAAATATCACACACCCAAACAGAAAAGAGGTGAGCCATTATGTAATTTTCAGTTGACAGCAAGTGGCAAAATGGACAGTCCCTGAGATGGATTACCCCTAAATGCAATATTCCACAGAGTTACCACGTGTAGACTAGTGGGGGAGCATAGAAGATATTATTGACAAAAAAAAAAAAAATCCTGACTTCCATTTTAATGTAATCCTGTACTTACTGCCTTTGAATTGTCACTTTCTACTTTGCGCCTTGCGCCTGCCCAAAGATGAACCCCTCTAGTCATGTACCAGTGTTCCACATGAGATTTATCTCAACAGTTGGCCAGACAGGATGGAGTCCGGCGAAAGCACACTGAAACAAAGGCATTTAGAGGCCTTATGCAATATTGATGTTGGGAATAATGCCGCTGAACGCTCGCCATGAATATTTGATGCGCTCTCTCCAACGCGTACGCGCTGGCACATAAACAGGGCACACCTGACTGTAAGGGAGTTGAACATGAAGCCGGAACAATAAACGGAGCAAATTCATTTCGAGACGTTGCAACATAAAAGCTGTTTTGCGTCGTTCCCGCTCTACTATCAAGCCGGGGACGTGAAAAGATAACGGCAAGGATCTTTCAAAGCATGACTGCGGCTAATCGGGAGAACGCGCTCAGCTTATGCTTGAATATGCAAAGTGCTGCGAAAACACAAAACACGAGAGACAGAAAGTATCAGAGTGAGCGCCACTCCAACAAGGGGTCTGATCGCTTTGTTTGAAACTTCATTTAGGACAAGCGAGCACGTCCAGATGAACTGCTGACTTGGGTTCCGTCCGTTTCATCCTAATTCTTGGGAGGCGTTCTGCTCCGATGCGCGGCGGGCAAATCTGCACCCTGCAGCTGCAGCGTCTTGCAACGTCCAAATTGACTCCTCGCTGAGCCCTAAACTTCACCTGTTTGCTCCAGCGAGCGCGCCGTACCAAATGCAGATCTCAGGAGTTCATTTACGGCTTGAAAGCGCCAAAGAACAAATAAGGACTTTCGACTTTTTCCTCCAAATTCACTCGGTCGCGGAGCCCACTTTTTGCTACTCTTGTTTCAACCTTATTTAAAATTTATTTTGGATTGCTTTTATGACTCCGATTCGGATTTTATTTGATCTGCTGGGCCTGCACTATGAAAAATCGGGCAATATATGTGGAAAATTGTGAATGTCATTTTTTTTTCATTTAAAAGAAATTTTAATTAAAAACAAACATAGGTTTTGGCAAAACGGTGCATATTTGGAATGAGAAAAATGAAAGCAGCATGAGAAACATGCAGGCGGAAACATGTGAAAGGAGCAGAACATTAAAAAAAAAAATGCCTTTATCAAATACAGACCAGGATGCTGTTTGGTCTTCTGCTTCTGGAAATTTCCTAAGGTATCACACTGAACCTTATTTATTCCAACAGCTTGCCTTCACAAAAGTTGACTTGAGGTGCAACCAGTTCCCACAGGGAATGTAGCAGTTTTGGGACAGGAAATGCACAAACCACAGTCCTTTTTCTTTTCTTTTTTTTTTTTGAAAAGTGCCGTCCAATTTCAGTTCAGAGCCCTAATGACGGTTAAGTCAATTGACGAATAGAAACAACACACACACACACACGTGCGCATACACAGAGAAACATACGAGTGTATCTGCTGATTGCTTGTTTATGGCTGCATTTTCTACTTCCCTCAAAGAATCGAGGGCTTGAAAGGCGCCATGATGTCCGTTAATTGCGAGGAGGGAGCAATTGTGAGGCACTTACTCCTTTGAACGGACATCAATAAATGAGCTGCTGCTGGAAGCAGTTTCATGTAAAAATAAAACTCGAATTGCCGCCGCACCCCCTCCAAAAAGAAAAAAAAATAACCACCTGTCTGAGTCACTTTTCTCTTGAAGGAGTCTATAGAGGGAAGTTAATCAATAATCTAACGCTACAGCCTCCTAAATCAAGAGAGCTTGTGTTTTTGTGTGTGTTTAGCCACTAATCACAGTAGTCCATTCAGCAGGCCCCATTGGACAGGGGCCAGGTCTATTAAAGTGGGGGGCTGCGGGAGGGCCGCCATTATCGAGTACCGTGGCCCCACCGCAGAGCACCTGCTTGTTCCGCTAGCTGCGTGCCGAGTAGATTCGCTGCGTTTCGGTCATTTTGCGGGATTAAAAGATCGCCCGACTTTATAGCCAAATCCTATTCCTAATATTTTGGTTAACAACTTCGGGTACTAAAATAAACTATCATACTCCATGAAATGATTTAGGCTAATGGTGTGTGCCGTATGTTTTTGCTTCTTACCAAGCCTGTAGGTCTTGCTCTGCCTTGACCCTCTGCTTCTCCAAGCCTTGGTACAGCTCATCGCTGATCCTTTTCTTCAGGGCTTCTTCATCAACTGAGCAGAAAGGAAAAACAAAACAAAGTGAAAGTTTGGACCGTCGGCCATCATTCCACTTGCAGTATGTGCTAAGGGCATACTTGAACATTTTCAGAGCGCCTCCCAAATGAAATGACTCACAACATGCATCACCACGCACATCTTCGGCGTTCAAATCCCTGCAAGCTTATCTCGCGATGTTCATGTCAGAGGTATCACACATGGACACCGCTTGCGTCCTTGCCACTCTATCTTGGCAGGTAATTAAGCATCGCCGTAAAGACGGCGGCCAGCGAGCAAAGCAAAACGTGCTCGGAAGGCGCAAGTGCCGCACGGCGCCGAAACATGCATGGAAAATTGTTGCTGCTTCAAATGCAAATTTCATTTTAACTAGAGGACCACGGAGGGGCGTGGGGGATAAACTACGGGTGCGCTCAGCTTATTTCTCGCTTCACACAGATGGGACGTCGGGAGCCTCGAAAAGACTTTTGAGGCTGCTGCCATTTGGGAGCTCATCTTTATCAACTTGGTGGGTCAATTTTGGACAAAGTGGCGTTCAAAGTCAATACAGCGAGAAGTCATTATTTCATGTATGTGTAAAGCTTTCATTTTCTTCGAAGTCACCTGTCTCTTGACTGGGCCTTTTTGACTGAAACGAATCCAAGAGAATCTAGCCTGTTTTCAAAATAATAGGTTTTTCAAAATAAAATATCTCTCAGACTCGGATAATACTGAGGTAAAACCATTATTTTGTAAAAAGCTTGTCATCTCCACACCAAGTCAAATTTGACCTTGTTCTCAAAATGAGAAAAGTTACATTTTAAAGTCCCGGGAGTTGGGTTAAGCTGAAAAACTCCCCACTTATCGTCATATCCGTTCGTGGGGAGCAGCCTCCCAATAGCTGGCAGGACCCCACAGGGGTCAGTCAACCAGATATGATAAACACTCTTCCAAAGGGGTCGCCGTTTTGGGCCAGACGCAAGCCGAAATCAATCCCAGAGCAGCCTATGTAAATGTTTAAAAAAAAAAAAGATTACAAATTCATCATCGTCCTTCACCACCAATCACAGGGCCCCGTGGAAAAAAGCCGGCATGAAAAGGAAGAAGAAAAAAAAAAGTTGGCAAACTATTGCCGGTGGAGATAATGGACCAAGGCAAATTGCATTTCTCATCAGGGCTTTTATTAACCCCGAGACCCGCGCTGAAGGCCTAATCTGTAACATTAACACTTCCTCACGATTCCTTAGTGGAGTCACCACACTCAAATCGGGGCAAGAATTTAAAAAAAAAAAAAAAAAAACTTCCAGCCTAGAGCATACAGGTGCCATTTAAGTTTTTTTTTTATTCTCAGTCCTCATTCCGAATGGTCTTAACTGACAGCTCAGACTCAGGCCAGGTACTAAGGAAAGCGCCACACTTGCTCTCCACTTCATCTCAATGCATTAGAAAAGGCAGAAGAGTGTGAGAGCCAGCTATTAGTCCAGCGCCGTGTGTGTGTGTAAGGCTCACATGAATATTTACAGCACAGCAGACGAAGAAGGTGTCGAGTGGTTCTTCACCTTGACGAAGGTGGAATGCGGAAACATTCTCACACGGGTCTTATTTAAGTCGCAGCCTTACAGCACTTTTTTTTTTTTAACAAGACCTTAACGTACTGAAGTCTTGAAACTTATTCGAGTGGGGCATTTGAGCTACCATCCATTTTTTTATTCATCTTTTGGGGTGTGGCTCGGTTTTATTTTAGGGGTTGAATGGGCGTAAAATCATATCCTCAGCAGAGTCAAGGGGCGTGCTTTAATGCTTGATAATAATTCTTTATCTCCAATTGTCTTAACTACGGCGTGCCTCAAACCTTTTTGTTTTCAAAAACGCACCAGCCCGCTAAAGCTTGCATGAAACTCCACCGCTGTGCTGTGAAGCGAGCGCGGCCTCCTCGCCTCACCAATTGCAAGCATTTCAAAAACAAGGCGCGCTATTGTTGCTTTTATCTTTGAATCCGAAAAGCAATTAGCGCAGAACAATGGAGGGATGCTTTAACCGGATAGTCGCCGGGAGAAAAAGGCCAAAAGAAGCTCTCGTCGGACACGGGCGAATAAATTCGATTGTCTGATAGCAATTACTCCGCGTCGGACAACCGGCGCAGCGGCTCGGATGAAATTTGACGTCGCAGGTCATGACAGCAAAAATAGCCCCCGTGATCCGTTGCTAATTTACAACATGGCCAGGGCAAAGAATTGATCATTTTATTAGCAATCAGAGGCTGACAATGAATCACAAGAACGGAGACTAATTATCAAGTTGAAAAGAAAAATCGTGAGGTGGCCTCAAGTAAACACCCACACAGTAAACATGATTAAAATTCAAACATAAAATTAATCCCCAGACACTTCATCCTCGTAGAACCTCTAATTAACTTTGACGAGGAGGCACGCCGGCCCCCGTATAAATCATAATGAAATGAGTCACTACCGAGAATCATTCTACTTTTACAATGCGTCTATTAACTTTTCATTGGTCAGATGACAACAGTTTGTGCGCCCATGTCTGAGGGAATTTACTGCGAGGCTCTAAGTGAGACCAATTGAAAAGGGGGCGCTATAATTCATCATAGTTAAAAGCGCAAAAAAAAAAAAAAAAAAAAAAAACAGCTCCATCATCGATGTGCAATATGTAGTTCTGTAAACCTTAACACTTGAATGTTGACACTTTGAGATATCTCGACCAGCTTTCGGTGATTGTTTTTGTTTTTTCATTAGCATGATCAGCAATAGGCTTCGCCCACACTCTGGGTGGGCTGCAGGAGGGAGGGGGGGTTCTAAACATACCTCGACCCCGACATTCCCTCATGCACATCCACTTATTGACAGATATTATTTTTCGTCTCTCACATGCTCTCATTTCGGTTGTCTAGCAGTGTTTTTTTTTTTTGCAGAATTCTAGGATGCTCATAATGGAAACAATGAAACGGAAATTCAAATGCATTAGCCATCGTTTAAATGGGGAATATTAGGGCGGGGGAGGTGGGATTCTAAACTTTCCGCTACTATTGTGGAACCCTGCATTCCCACACCAAACCTATCCAGATTTATTTGTTTTTTTCATATAAATATTTTTTTTCAGTGCAATTTTTTGCGCGGTAATTTTTTTTCTACTTCTCCTGGTAGGAGTGCATTTTGGAGGTTTATCGTCATTGCGGTATTTTGAGGCAAATATATGATATTAAGGGAAATAAAGAGTGAATAATGCAAAGGGCCTAAAACAAACACACAAACAAACAAAAAAACATCATCTCTGCACACACTGTTATGAAACTTACTTGCAGGTGCAACGGGGGGAGGAGGTTGTGCTACTGGACTGGCCTCCGAAATAGGAGCAGAGGTTTCTGATTCCAGCACCTGTTGAAGAGGAGGAGTGGGAGCAAGAGGAGGAGGAGGAAGGGGGGTCATTTGAGATTGTGGAAAAGGTGTTGGAAGGGCAGCAACGGGCTCAGAAGGAGGAATAGAGGAGAGGAGGTCTGAGTCAGGAGGCAGGAAAGAGGGTGATGATACAGGTTGGCTTAGCGGTGTTATAGCATCCACTGAAGCAGGAAAAGGAGCAGGAGCAGGGGTATCGGAAGGAGAAGGGGAGGGTGTAGTTACCGGCTCAACAGGAGGAGGAGCGGGAGGAGTTGGCTCAAAAGCAGGAGGCACAACTGCAGGCAAGGAGGAAGAGGGCAGCACCATGTCAATGACAGTAGGTGCCTCTACCTGCTCGGGAGGTGCAGGAGGAGGTGCTGCAGTATCTGTTTTAGGTGGAGCAGGTGGACGAGGTAAGGATGGGATGGGGTCTAATGGAGGAGGAGGAAGAGGAGGAGCAGGAGGCTGCTGACGAGGGACCATCGAAGGTTCACGCATTCGGTTGATGACGTTCTCTGAGAGCTAAAAATGAAGATAACAAAAAAAAGACTCAAAACATTTTAACACAAGGAGAGACACGATCATTATATTTAAGGAAGCATCGTAATGACATAGATGGAATTATGCTTTTGTAAATTACTCAGGTCAACTCCTAGTCTCAACTAAGTGACTTAAAGTGTCACCGTCTAAATTTAAACGTACACAAGCAAGCGAGAGTTCATTCATTCACAAAAGATTAATGCACACGTGGTCTGTGACGTAAATGCATTGACATTCATACTTCCCCCACATTTCACTTTAACACACATTCATAAGTGAAAGGAGGCGCCCTAATTAACATTAACAACAGCTGTTTTGATAAAACGTTTGCGACCGTCAAAAACATGACACCAAAACATTACACAAACAACCACCTACTTTTTGACATTTTTGCAGCAGTTGCGCATGTGCTGAAAAAAAATAATAGGTGCAATGTATATTTTTAAATTAATCGACGCCTGAATATTGGCTGTGACGGTTTACTTGAATATTTTGTAAGTGGAGTGGAGCTCATGTTGTCTTTTTTTTTTTTTTTTGGAGTGTGCAAACATGCTGTCAACTCACCCTGATGCCCTTCACCACTGTTACATTCTCATTCTCATCCGACTCAAATGACACGCGGCGGGTACTGTTATTGGCTCCCATTGTCACGCCGCAGGCCTAAAATGCGTTGAATGCTACATATAATAGTAAAAATTACGATCGATTGGACTTTTAGCAGAGTTCAGAAGTGTTGCGAGTTGTCCGTGGCCCACCCACACGTTTTTGTTCCGGCTTTTCGTGACGTAGCAAGAATACTTGATTTGATTGGTTTTCATTGCAGCATTGAGATTTTCTATTGGTGGTTTTTGTCAATACTCATATGAAGGTCTCATAGAACCAGGAATTTGAGTCACGAAATTATGTTCAATATTTTTAACTCGTTTTGATTGTCTAAATATATAATTAAAATTATTACCGCTATATTTTTTAATCATATTAAATCCAACAACCTCTAAACGTACTTGCTTTAAATATAACATTTACTGTAGTTCCCAAAATGCTACAGTGAATTGACTTGCACAGTGGCATTATGGGAAAATGCCAAATAAACAACGTTTACTTGCTTCATTTTTTAAACTTGTATACTGTAAGCTAAACGCAATCCCTGTGACGTGGGAAAATGCATAGGTTTTGTTTTTTTTTGTTTTTTTAAGGGGGAAGCTTCAAGCTGTTTAACGCCACTGTTTGGACTCAGTGACAAACTTAACATTAATGAAAGAAAAACAACCAAATTATATTGCCATGAATCCATTAAAATGACTGACATAGAAAGGAAAATCCCACATGCTCATGCTTTGCACTGACTGATTTTTTAACACAAATGAAGAGCAACACATTTCCACAAAGGACACAAATGTAAAAGTACTCACAGGCACATATTCTTTATTCTCTTTAAAAAAAAACGCCTTCAAATGGATTTGCAAGTATGTTTGAACGGATTTTCAGGTTAAGAAATTTGTTTTCCTCGGTGCTTCCATAATATAGCTCCTATGGCGAAGAACTATAGTTTTTCAATCTGACAACAAGCGATGATCATCATAAAAAATACATATTGCAGGGACGTGTGCTGTAATTATGGAACAGGGTAGACAGAAGGTGAGGAGGAGGAGGAAGAAGCAGGCGCAGTCTTGCCACAGCTGACCTATTGTAATTCACATCCAACACAGCATATTGCTTGTGGCTTTGGAAAAATGCCCAGATTGTTGCCAGCTTCACTTTCCACCGAGGAGCGTATCTTTGTCCACTCAGTGCACAGGCACATCTGTTGTTTACATTGTATTATGACTCATATTTCAGCGCTTTATTTCTTTGCCTTTGTCTCCCGGCAACACACGCACACAAAATGCTTGAAAATATACAGTCTAAAAAGTCCTATTCCTGCTCAAAAAATATCATTAAAAAACATCTTGAGTATAACTACTGTTGACGTGTTTACTATTTGATTGTGTTAGGTCCTATAATTCAGACTCCACAGTGAAAAATGACAGCTTTTGCTTGTTCCAGAAAATGGTGCTCAAAATATCAAAGTACAGCGCAGAATTGGATTTTACTTGAGTACAGAGGCTCTCATTATAGATGACAGCTCATAAGTCTTGTCCTCAAAACTCAATAGATGATGAGAAAAAGAGTTGTTTCTTGAAGCGATTATGCTGCACATGCATAAATTGAATTCAACAAAACATTTTCAAGTATATTTTCTTGTTGGAGACACATGATGTACTTTTAAATTTACCCCATTGTAATAATCAGCTCTTTAAATAACATCGTTTATATGAAATTGACTGCTTCTTTACGGCACTTTGGGACATTTTTTTTTTAAGTCTCTATTCTATGTGCATGTTTAATTGTATTCCATATGTCATCCTTTGCTAGTTTCACTTTACATGTGAAAAGCACATTCTCTCACTGTATTATATCCCAGGTGTCATTTGCCTCGGCTGTACAAACAAGCTCAACTTAATTGCCCTGGCAATTCTTCTGTTTGTCTTTTATTAATGAAAAGTTGGCTTCCCTCGGGGCAAACCCTCATCTCTAAATCTACATAACAAGTAGGTGGAATATGCTTCAAAAAACGCACTGAAAGCGGCACTTATATCATAAATACACCACTGAATTGCAGCCGAATAAGGACAACTTTTTGTGTGGGTCATAAAGGTTCTTTGGTCATCTCTGATTTAATATTCATGTGGAACCTAACCTTTTTCCAGGGCAACAAAGCACACACTCATAAACTCTTAAAGTCATTCACTGCCATTGACAGCTACAGACTTGAAAGATCCATTTTTACTGGTCTGGCAGTGAATGAGTTCACAGCGTGACCTTGGCCTGTTGTTATTGGTGAACAGAAGGTCGGGAGATTAGGTGGACTGATAAGCCATAAGAATGTTGAAATTAAACCTGGGCCAGAGGAACTTGACTCTCCTTTAAAAAGGAAAACCTTTGCATCTTCTCAGTTTTTTTTTTAAAGCTAGGTGAGAAGAGACATAAAGATAGGTGACAATGTTATCTCGTCATTCCACCGGCACATCAATCATCGTCTAGACTAGTGGGAATCGACCACCTCCACCTCCACAATCAATGTCCTCTACCATTGTCACTGGCACACCAAAGATTGTCAGGGATAAGAGCAAGCAAAGCCTCGCCAAAATTACCACTTCGGATGCTCTTAATGAAAGAGGCTATTAACTAACTGACAAACACTTGCTTCTCTGCCGGCTTTCTTTTTTTTCCTGAGTGAGATATGGATCGAACTTTTCAATAAAGGAGGTCTCTCGCTGTGATCTGAAGATTTCTGTGAAAATCAATGTTGCATTAAAGGACATCACTGGATGGATGGAGGACAAGAACTCTCAAAAAGACATGTGCCTGACCATTCATATCCAAGCACAATGTCCAAATTGTGAGCTCAGCTATTTCTTAACCCTGACAGACTGGTACAGGGTTCGTATGATAGCAAATGCTGAACCAATGCACATGTCGATCTCCCGTTCAATCCTCCTCTCACTCTTGAACAAGACCCCAAGAGACTTGAACTCTTCCACTTGGGCAGGACCGCATCCCCGACATGTGTGAGCCATGCTTTAGTCTGGTCCCTCACCTTGGACCTGTTTGCCAGACAGCAAGACCCAGACATCTTATCTCCGAGGATTATTGGGACACGCAAACCTCTTTGTTACAGTAAGGCTCATCAGGGGGTATTATTATTGTTGTTCTTGTTATTATTACTATTGTTATTGTTGTTATTATTACAACAACAAAAATCACTGCATTAAATCAACATAAAATTAAATTTCATTGCTGAATTTTCGTGGAAAAAAGCTTCTATAGTGTTAAACGAGTAGTTCTTAACCTTGTTGGAGGTATTAAACCCCTGTTTTTTATACATACATTCACAAAATCCTTCGTAATCGGAAAATTAAATGTTTCATACTGCCAAACTCGTAAAATTTGTATTAGAACTACATATCCCATAACTCCCGGATGTAAACCACTCCTCCTCCCACAATTCCTCGGTGTAAACACGCTCGTCCTGCTTCCGGTTTAATTGTTGCTGCAGCTGAAAAAGATGGCTGCAGATACAGGGCGATTCAGGGGCGCTGTCAACAGAAACAAAGATCCCTCCGGTCTTCTCATATCCGTCATAAGGTAATGTTTGTCGCATATATTTTATTTTGCGAAGTAAAAGATTAAGGCGATGCACTTGGTTACTAACGGAAGCAGGGCTAGTTTTGCTGAGGTTCGCGGCGTTGGCTTCCTGTTTGGCTCGGATAGCTCTCGTTTCAATTTGTATATCAAACTGATTCCCTGGTTATACATTTCTTCGGGGAACATGTTTTTATAAGTGTGCCTTCATCGTGAATATTCTTGTTTAATCCGCATTTCCTTGTCAATCGTTAAATCCCACCGAAAGGTTAAAATACTATTTGTGATTGTCATATGTGTTTTATTCTCCTGAAAGCCTGTATAATAATTTGCGTCCATCTTTTTGTCCCTTTTGTGTTAAAGCAAGACAGCAAAGTTAACACATATGAATAGAATACGAATGTAAGATTGACTGTCAAAAGATACATATCAAAAACAAATGTCAACTACTGTTGACGGAAAAAAACTGGCTCTAGAGAGGATACGATACCGCAAGGTTGATTCATTTGTCAATCCATGCATCCATCCAGGACTTTGTCCAGCAGCGATGACGTCCAGGACAGGGAGACTGAGAAGGGACGTCTGGAGGAGGCTTTTGAGACGTGCGACCGAGAATTGGATGAGCTCATCGTCCAGCACTACGCCGAACTCACCACCGCTATCCGCACCTACCAAAGCATCACCGAGCGCATCACCACCTCCCGCAACAAGATCAGACAGGTATGAAGTCCATCAAGACCTCCCGGCGAGTAGCGCGACGCTGACGACGTGTTTGGCGCAGGTGAAGGAGAACCTTCTGTCCTGCAAGATGCTGCTCCATTGCAAACGGGACGAGCTGAGGAAGCTGTGGATCGAGGGCATCGAGCACAAGCATGTCCTGCAGCTCCTGGATGAGATTGAGAGCATCAAGCAGGTGCCTCAAAGCCTGGAGGCTTACATGGCCAGTAAGCACTACCTCCACGCTACGGACATGCTGGTGAGTGCAGAAAGAAATTTTAAAGTGGAGCATACATGAGTCTCTGCTAATCACAAAGAAAACACTTTTCCACAAATGATTTTCCCCTTTTTTTCCCCCATTATTCAACTGCATTTACATGATTTTTTTTTGTGTGTTTTCTGCACTGGCCGTTTGAAATAACGGTTTATTTTAGTAGAAACAATATGTCAATTAAAGTGTCTTTTAAAAAAAAAAAATAACAACTCCAATTCATCATTTCATTGACAAAATAATCAACAGACTCACTCGATTACTAAAGCAATTGTTGCAGATATGCATTCAACACATTGATAATCAATATGTCCATGAAGGTCTAAAGAAATCTAAAAAGCTAAATTTTTTTGGGATGTTTAGTAAACGAGGAGGAAAGGAGTCGAAAGTCGGACTTTAAATTCATTGAGTCACGCTGGTAGAAAGGGGTCAGTGCCAAGGTATAAAGCCCACTTTCTGAGGGCCTTTATACTTGCAAATATTCATAATTTTCTTCCTTGGTCTTCAATGGAATGAGTTGGATTAATCACAGAGTAATTTGTGAGTGTGAGTGCAGCCTATCTCCAAGAATTGACAATTGGAATTCAGACTGTGGTCTCTCCTCCACTGAGCAGCAGTCCTTAAGCCCCGTCGTGTTGGATGAAAACGTCCCCTTCTCTTCTTTCTTTTCATTTCATTTATTCTTTTTTTTTTTTTGTGAATTCCACTTTTGTAAGCTCAATAAAATTCGCTGTGCCCCAAGTTTTTTTGTATACATCGTTGCTATTGGGCAGAAACTTTTTGAGTTCAGATATGGTAAATTTCATGTTCATTTCACAAATAGATAATGTTTGGCCGTGAACCACTGTCAAGTGTTGGAAATACTTGAATTACTGGTTGCTTTTGAACAAAGACGGCTTACGCAAATGTGCAAAATTCATTACTACAGTCCGTTGCTACGATACACCCAGTTTAAATTCAACTATAAAAAGTCTAAAAAAATAAAAAGTCTAAAAAAACGAACCCTTTTTTTCTTTTTGTCAAGTGGATTTATTGTCTTGTTCCTTCATAATTCAATAAATCAAGCAAAATATTTCTTTCTCAATCCAGTACCCAATAATCGGATGAAATTCAGTGGGATGTCCAAATACAGTACTAGAATATTTAGTACCTTTCTAAAAGGGGGCAATATGGTCTTTCAACTTTATTGGCAATGATGTTACGAATAAAGTAGTTGCTAAAATAAATTGTAATGATCATATTGGGCTGTTCTGCATGATTGTTTCCTCTCATCTTTGTCCCCGTCCCGCTCAGGTGTCGGCTGTGGAGTCGCTGGAGGGTCCATTGCTGCAGGTGGAGGGCCTGGGCGACCTGCGCCTGGAGCTCCACAGCAAGAAGCTCAACATGCACCTGGTGCTCATCGACGAGCTCCACCGCCACCTCTACATCAAATCCACCAGTCGCCTGGGACACAAGAACAAGGACAGGAACGCGCCGCGCCTTCCGGGGTATGACTTGGACTAGGCCTTTTCTTCTTTAATCACTTGATTTCGTGCAGCTTGCCTGCGTCAAATCTCCATTCGTGCGCCAAGGAAATGTTTCTCCAATTATTGTGCATTGATAGATACACATCTTCCTGCCTACATCTTGTTTAATAGTTGGCTTTATGTGTCCAAAAGTGGCCTTCATTATAAGTTCAAACGAGTGCCAATTATTTCCTGTCTGGACACCAGCCCAATTATAGACAGGCGCTTCTCTATCTTTCCCTGACTCCAAAGCCTCAATGTGGACTGTGCAGATGTGCAATCATCATATTGGGGCTAGTGCAGCGCAGCCTCTTTGTTTTGTTCACGCTTGCATGTGTGGGTGATCTAATGACTGCGGCGCTGGCTCCGCGAGGCACGGTCATTTATTCCGGAGGGTCAGCCGGCGACAGGCGCCCGCCTTCGCACGTTAGTCAGCCGTCGCTGGGCCTGAAAGGGTCCAAAGGAAATTGGCTCATTGGAAGTCTGCTCCGGGTCCCCACGCAGATGTGATACGACATGCTTAACCAGTAGCGGAGGGCGGCTTCGTTTTGGCTGCTAATGCGCCACTTCCTGTTTGAGACATTTGATGTTTGTGCTTTCCAGTTCGGCGGGAAAAGACACGTCCCCCGTGCCGGCGTTGGAGGTCGGCGGCCTTTCCACCCCGCGCAAACACCTGGATTCAATGCAGTTTGGCACTCCAGGATCAAGTGGTAGAGCATATTTACCCTTTTTTTTTAATTTTACGATTGCCGTTCACATGGGATTCTTTATTAAGGTGCACACACACACACACACATCATTCGATCCCTTTACACAATATCACATTTTCTACATGGATACTAAAATATTTTGGTCATGTTAGGCCAGCTGTGTATAGACTTGTGGAGAAAACCTTTTTATTCGCAAAACATAGTTGACCACTTCCAGAATATTCCGTGCACTATGTTGAGCGCAGTTTGTGATCAGGCTCGTCTTAAGCATAATTTGCATGTCATTCGGGTTTTGCATTACCAGCCCCACTAGACGATCACACACGTGGCGGGAAGCGGAGGAAGTTCGCCTCTTTTGTCACAACAGCCTCAGCTGCCACCGCTGCGTTAGTGTGACTTTCCCTCCCTCGCCGACGTTACAATCATCTTGTCCGCCTTTATCTGCATCGTTTGTCATCCGCCGTCGCTGTCATCGCAGAGGGGGGCATTCCTAACGCTTCAACTGGCAACCGGTGCTGATAATGCACAAGAACAAAAATGAGAATTTAATGAAAAAACATCAAGCGGGCAATATGTTTGTGTCACACATCCCAGACTCATAGGAGTTTTTCATTGTATAATAATAACATTTTGCGCACTTTACTATTAGCTTGTTATTCAAGATTTTCTTGAGTCTTACTGCGACTTATCTCGACTTCTTTTTTGTGTGTAGAGAATGCATTTCTGGAGGAACCGCATGTCAAGGCTTAATAAAAAAAAACATTAACGTACATGCAACCATGTGAAATGAATTGGAACAGTATTAATATGATTTTCTCTCCTGCTGGTCCACATGCGCTCATGTTTATGCGGCCAATAAGCTGACACGAGCACAATTGGTCACTAATATGTCGATAGTAAGGGCGCTGGAGCGCTAAAAGCTAAACCGCAGATTTGTCTAGATGATTCAAAGAAAGGAGCAATTAGCAGGCCCGCGGGCCATAAAGTGCCTGCTTGCTGGCACGCTAACAGCTGCGCTGCGCGGCGCCTTGGTCCGTGGCTTCAGCATGCCATTTTGCCTAATAGCATTAGAGCACCTCATTTGTAGCTCGTCATTGTCATCATTCTTACACAAACGGCAAGAAGAGGCAAAGGCCACCCAAAGTCCATTAACTTGCCATAAACACGAACTCCCATATTCTCGTGGAAATTGCTCGCCGCTAATTCTGCGAAGTGCTATTATGTTTTTATCTTTTGGTGTGTGCTATATTAAAAAGCTCCTCCTGTGCACGCCCCCAGCATCTCTGAGGCCCACGTTTCTACGGCAGTTGTTGTAGAGAGGCAGGATGAAAGATGCCACTCATTTTCATCATAATCTCAATTTGCTCCTCGCGGTCTGAATATCTGCATGTCCTAAGCTGTGTTTTCCCTCCAGTGCGGGACCTTCAACCAGACGCGCGGGACTCTGCTCAATTAGAGCTCCCGGAGGCGGACCCGGAGGAAAACAGCGTAGAGTTCATGGGCATCCTCATAAAGGTACAGGACCCGATTGACCCACTTGATTTTGTCACAACATACCATCAAACACGGGCTGTGGTTCCTTCCCTCAGGCTCTGGCCAAGCTGAAGAAGATCCCAGAGACCATCAAAGCAATCATGGAAAGGCTGGAGCCGGAGCTCAAGCAGATAGCCAAGAGGTCCACCACGCAGATCGCAGACCATGCCTACCAAAGAGGCCAGAACCTTGCTCAGGAGAGCCAACCCAGGTACACTGCAATTGGAGATTTAGATTAAATCCGAGCTTCTTTCATCCGTGTACTTTGTGTCAAATATTCTACCCCTCTCCAGCGTGAAGTATTTTTGCATGAAAAAAAAAGGACTTAGTTATGGATGGCAGACTTAACCTCTGCCAGATATGAAAGCAAACAACGGCAAAGGCCTCTAGTCAAGTCTTCCCTGCTGTGCAGCTAGAAAAAAAAAACACTTTTAACACACTGCCCATACAACTGGTCGACAGCTTAAAAGTGCTCACGCCTGGCGATGCCGGATGGCTAAGGAGCGGCGCCGTCTTCCTCCAGCTCTGCTTGTTTTCCGTGGCATCCCATCCGACCTCGCCATGCATTAGGGCGCCACGCATGCTTATTTACAATTTTGCACGCGTGGCGTGTTGCGTACTGCATCGGATGCGAACACATCCTGTTTATCCGCACACTCACTTCCTTTTGGAGTTGAGACGGGTTGCCATGGAAACTTGAAGGAAGCACTGTTTGTGGAGGACAGTCTACTACAATGTCTTATACTTAAAAATGGTATTGGTATCAGTTCGGAAAAAAACAAAAAATAATAATAATAATAATAAAACATCTAAAAACGTCATTCTTTACACCGTATAATAGATATTGTGAATTAAATGAAGCGGTCTGTGCTCCATTTCCCATGCACCCGACGGCCTTGGCAGAGCCCTGGGAGAATTTAGATTTTTTTTTTTTTGTTGTGCATACGTCTCAGCGGTTGACCGGCATGCTCTGCGGCACCCCCCCACAGGCTCCTGCTGGAGTTGCTGGAGCTCCTCTTTGACAAGTTGAAGGCGGTGGCGCAGGCGCACGGCGCGGTGCTGGCCCACCTGCAGCGTGTAGCCGCGCAGTGCCCGGGCGGCGCCCACCAGGAGGGCATCAAGCTGTACGAGCAGGCCGACGTCTCTGCCAAGATCCAGACCGTGCTGCAGGTCAGACTCGACTCGGGAATGCTAAAAAGCCTGCCGTGGCCACCGCGCAAGAGGAAACATTCACTGATGTGGAATGATATGATCTATATTAGTTGGTGTACTCAGTCTTACTCGTTTGGGGTTTTATAATGAATATCTCTCTCTCTCTCTCTAATATGGCTTGAGTCTTACGTCCACACGGTTGCTGAGAATATTAATTCACCTTATGATGAGCAGCAGATGAACGCACTATGGATGGGCTTCGGTTTGTCAGCAAGTCCTAAATGAGCGGCAATTGATCATGATCATCTTCGTTCTCGGACATGTTGAATTGTTATTCTTTTCATAAAGGGAGTTTCTTCATCGCTGGGGACGATAGCACACCTCTAAGTGTCCATCTCTCCTCTTATTGCTGATTACTCACTTGTTTGCATATTCCACATTGTCGCAATTTTCCAACACCTCGCTTGCACCTTTATCATTTCCTCTGTAATCTCATTACGGCCGGAGATCGCCCGGCAGCATAGTGGCAATTCTGATGACTTGCACCCTTGTATATTTTTATTGGCTGCTGTGATGGATCTTATCTCCCGATGCCGTGCAGTTGGAGTTTTAGTCATTTTACAACTTCAATGTCTCAGTAGTTTATTTTTAAAATGAAGTAGTTGAGCCTAATGGATATGTTGTTTTTAGAGTATGAACATGTGTGTGTAGACGTTTCATACACACAGAATGATTAGGAACGCCATGTTTTTTTCTTTTTTAGTTACAGAATTAATGTGGTCAGATCACATTAATTTCCATTTTGAAGACTGTTAAAAGATCTTCTTGAATATGATTTACATCCAGGCCTTTTGGACGCTTTGGCGGTTCCTCAAAGTTGTCAGGCGGCAGCATCAAGGGCGAGCTTCTTAAATGTGGACTCCGCTTTGATAAGTCGTCTGCTGTGATTTTCCTTTTCTTGGACGATGATATCTTTTTGACACATTGCTCCCCATTATTGGCATCCCAAGGCTCCACTGTTACTTGCTAATCTCTCTTGCTCATCGCGTTGGATTTTGTTCCTATTCATATCTCTGGCCACAAAATGATTATTTAATGGTTGCAAATTAAATCAACACACGCAGGGAAAAATGAATCCGAGTCATTTTTTTTTCTTCCAATATGCAAATGAGCCCTATGAAAAGGGGGCAAATTGAAGCAGAGAGCAGTGCATGTAGAAGACAATGAGATATGAAGAGCAAATGGCCAAAATTTCAATCACATTTCTTCCCCTCGTATTTCCGTTTTTCACGAACTTTACATCATTAGTCCTGCGCCATTCCTGGGCCACCCAGGAAGACGTGCACCGAGGCTAAATGGACATATGGAGTCATGTCATACATGGGGCGCGTCATATCCGAGGAGCGAGAATAACGGAACCTTTTGAAAAATGGGAGGTGACGAGAGCGAGCGAATGCAATGATGATGTGGGGGAAGTTAACTTTTTTTCTGTCGGGGCTCGTCCTATAGTTAGAATCTGATAAGATTTTTATGAAGCCTGATAAGACATTGATAGATTTGGCTAAAAGGAGGACGCGGCCCGGCACCGTGGTCACACGGACATGTTCAGTCTCTTTCTGTAGAAAAAAATTGTTTGATTCTCACAGATTGGGATAGTTTGAGGTGATAGTGAAATGGACGTCAATCAATCGTTTAATCTTTTTTTCTTTCAGAGATGTTTTCAGCTATTTCATGCACTCAATCTTGTAGGCACGTTTTGAGGAACATCTTTGGGATAACTCTGTGTAGAACATTAGGTGAGATAGGCCAGTGGTTCTCTAAAGTTTTTTCAATGATGTAACCCCCTGTGACCCCCCCCTCACAGCCAAGCAATTTTGGACGGGTAAAAAAATGCTGTGCCATCCATATCCAGTATATGAAACTTTGAAACTATCGCTTGATGTATTCGATAACAACAATTATTATTATTATTTCCAGAAAATTGTGTCACTAAACGATTAATAAAATAATAATAGTTATAATAATAATAAAGAGTTATTAGCAATGGGTTTTAATGTCTAGACAAAGCTACCGCAAAATTTCTACCATAAATCGCACTGGAGTATAAGATGCACCTACAAAATTCAACAGAAAATGTATTTTTGTGATGCATAGAAATACCTGTTTAGAAATAAACGCAACACAGCGTATTTTTAAAGTAACATCGACACGCACTGATTGTTAGAATACTGCACCAACACAACAATAATACACCTGCTTGTATGTAGTGGTGGAGTGTGTCCCCTGGTGGTGAGTTCAAATTCAAAATCAATCTTTTGATAGTCTTCTTCTGCCTCTGTTTATCAGGACATTGTCCTCTGGTGGCAGGTAAAAAAAAAAAATCGCATTGTGTGCGGATACAGGTGCTGCTGATGGAGTATCTGGATGTGAAGAACAGCCGCAGCGCCACGGAGCCATCAGCCCAGCTCGCCTACGCCAGCACGGGCAGCGAGTTTGCGGCTTTCTTCGCCAAGAAGAAACCACAGCGCGCCAAGCAGTCGCTCTTTAAGTAAGGGCCACGCTGATCACGGGCATACGATTCTGTGAGACATCGTTATCGTGATGCTTTGTTTGGTGTCAACATTTCCACGCCTCTCCTAGGTTCGAATCGTCATCTCACGCCATCAGCATGAGCGCCTACTTGAGAGAGCAGAGACGAGAACTCTACAGCAAGAGCGGAGAGCTGCAAGGTGAGGAGGCAGAGTATCCAAGTGTCGGCGCGAAGTCAAAGTTATATATTATTATTAGCAGTAGTTATTCAGTTTGGTCTTCAGCAGTCATTTTTATTTACTATATAGGATTTTTGTTTTTAGCATGAGTTAGATTCAAGATTTATTATCATGTGCACAGTCTAGAAACAAGTTTCTCCATACAATTGAATTATTTTGTTTCTTTTGGTTAACTGCATGATTAACCTTGAACAGCACAACAACAATTCCATGCATAACATTGTTTGTTTATTAGCCTACTCCTAAAATAGTGATAATAGCGGGTTGACGAGAGGGAGTGCGCATACCGCCCGAACAAAGCGGACCCTGAAGTAACCGCCCTGAAAAAGAAAGGGATAGCGGGGTGACTTTGCACAGTATAGCCACGGGACAGACCTTCAAACCCCTCAAACACACACAGCGAGCAGCGAGTGAGCAAGCTGCACAGTCAGACCCCGGAGAATCAAAGCTGCTCGATTGCTCCTCGCCGCGGCTTCGGCCGTGACCTTGAGGTTTTGCTCGGCGCCGCTGTTTGCCTGCAGCCGCTCCTACCTTCACACCCGAGCTCCCCGGGGGCCATCAAACGCAGGAAAAAGACAGACAGGAAAGCTTCAAGCTTTTAAAATCGAAACCACGGTTAATCAAGCTTCATCTCAAGTTCAATGGCTTCCTGCCGAAATGCTCGAAATTACGGCTGCGACTATCAATAATAACGCGACTCAGCGTGCCAGGCCCCGCCTTTTAAAGGGCAAGTCAAATTTTCTTGACAGTAACATGTTCTACGCGGCCACACTATAAGGAGAAATACATCACCAAGTAAAAGCGAAAAGGCAAACAAATATATTAAAAAAAAAAAAGTAAATATAATTGCAAAAAAATTGTTCACTTATTTATTGATGTATCTTCCTGAAAACCAGCCTTGCGTCCACTCTTGTGTCCATTTAATCCCGGCAAGACGATGTGAATGGTAGGGCCAGGATGTCCTCTACCGAGCACATGAGGACACAGTAGGGTATATCTCACGTATCCACGATAATAAATAGTCCTGCTCTCAAGAGGATGCAGAAATGTTGTCATTGCTCGGCTGACAAGCAAGTAAGACATTCCCATCATCCAAATGCTGCAATATGAAATCAAATGACAAGCATTTGAGTCACAAACAAGGAAAAATGTTGCAGCACTCGCTTGCTTTTCCGCTGAGTGAATGGCAGCTTCTTTCCATAGCACAAAGGAGTGGCATTGATCAACTGTGGATAAAGGGGAAAAAAAAAAAACAAATGGGCTTGAAATAACACCCCCCCCCATCTTCCATCTGTCTGAAACTCAAAAAAGAACAGGCAGGATTCTTTTTTTTTTTTTTTTTTTTTTAGTGGCTGAATGCCTGCGAGCGTTCATAAGAAGATGAGATTTCTTTGGGCTTTCATTTCACCTGTCACAATGCGCCAGCGCCGGCTGTCCGCAAAGAGACCAGGCCCCTGGCGCAACGGGATTGAACCACTAGGAAATCATTTAGCAAGTAAAAATAAGTCCACTGCGCCTGTGAGAGGGGGTTAAAAGTCCTTGTTTTCATCAGGGTCCGTCCGTCCAGCCAAGAAGCCATTAAGAGATTTGTAGCGGAAAAGAATTTAGGAAAAACATGCATCGCATGAAATTTGCAGCTCCATCGAGTAACATGAATACCACAACAAGATATTATTATTATTATAAAGCAGAGGCTGTTGGGTTCTTTTTTGGGTGAAGGTAAAGAAAATATTCAACACCCATACATAATGAAACTAACATTCAAATCTACGTCTTCGTAAAACTCTAACTATAGTGCCCTTCGTTTTCGTCTGGCGGTTGTCTTGCATGAGATTTTTCCGGCTCATTTTGAGTGATTCTTTTGTTTTGGTTTTGAATACAAAAGAGAGGTCACGTAAACAGGAACCAGCGCGCGAGCCGAGTTCGATTTCATTTTTCGTAGACTTTGAAATGAAGGCATAATATATGTAAGCGCCGGCCGTATATCAATGTATCACATGCACGGGAAGACACAATTGCCTCATACGCTTCAATTAACCCACGCGTCTTTATAATCGCGAGGAATGTAGCAATATTGCACGTGTGCATGGGGGTTTCTTCACTTCACACCAGCGCATCCACTTCCAATCACACTTTCGATGAATAAATGATGAAAGTTGCAATTTTCCAGCTGCAGATGTGTTACGCCCCCCCCCACCCCATACCGCCACTGTTTCATCGTTGTCTGTTCCGGCAGCTGATGACACGGAATAGCCCGTGGGTGGTTTTAGAGGTGAAGTGAAAATATTTGTGTATGTTCCCCCCTCCCCCACGCATTCACCACGCTAAGGCAATAATACATTTTAAAAGCGCTATCCGGCTTTTGTTTACGGCTGGCTATTTCGTCACGTGTAATATTGTCTTGCCCGAGGGAATATTTGAAGTCATACCGCGCAAGCCTGCCCGCCATACGTATGCATCGAAACACGCTTTGGGATGGAATGTCTTTCACACATTTCTCCTTTTGACATTCCACATTATTGGTGCTGACAAATGTATTGACAAGGCGCTTAACTACCCCCCTGGCCCACTGATAGGAGAAAATCAGATTCAAAAGCTTTCCACACGGATGTTACTCCAGTTGTACACAAAATGGAAATAAACTAGCTGCGACAACCAGGAAAGACAGAAAATGTCCAAAATTTGCGGTGATGTCACATTTTACAAATAGAAGAGAAAATGCGACGTGCATCATAGGGGGAGGTCATGCGATGTTAGCTAATTTCGCATTGAAATGCCGACGCTAGCGGTCGAGGACGGGCCTTTAATCATTTGCGTTCTAGAATGATTTGCAAGCGCAGGTGCCATTAGGCTCATACTGTATTTGCCTTCTTTTTCAGTCATCCATCCTCCCGAGTACTTTTCCTTTCCTCCGCACACAGCAATCGATACTCGACTTCCCCTGACCTCGCCATTACGGTTGAACATATTCCCAAAGCAAAGCGCAGATGAGATTTGAATTTGGTCGGCGGACCCGGTGGATTTATTGTCATCGTTATGGGATTTGAATGCCGGGGGCGACGGCCTCTGCACGTTTCGAATGTGCTGACTTCATAGGAATCAATCTGGCCAGTCCTTCGCGCGCTTGTGTCACCAGGATGACGGATGACGGCCAGAGCGGGCGTACCACGCGTAGCAATTATGTCATAGGCGACAGACACCTCAGACGCTTTCACTGAACCGCGGCTCTTTCCGTGTCGGGAAATCCTCCTTCAACGCCGTATATTTTTGATCAGGTGGCGGTTTTTGACAGAAGGCATCCTTTCCAAAAACTAGAAGGATGCCACCCTAAATAGGTTTGTACATGGGGCGTCAAAACAAAGTGTTTGATCTGCAAAATACGTCTTTCTGTGCAATTTAACCCAGTACAACCCATTTAATCTAATCTAGTCTGGTTTTAATATCACCTTTTCCAGTCTAAATGATTCCAAATCGAATTTTATCCAACCTATTCCAATATAATCTGTTTTTACCTGATGTAATATAATCTAATTTCATTTTATCTAACCCAATCGAATCGAAAAGAACCGATTTTAATCTAATTTTATTTAACTCATGCCATTCTAATCTGGTCTATCCAAATTTAAATGAACCTATTCCAATCTAATACTATGTCCTAATATAATCTAATTTGATATAATCCAACCCATTCTAGTAGAATCTACTTTTATCCAGCCTAATCCAGCCTATTCTAATAGAATCTAAATTTATCTAATCCAGTTAGCTAACCTATTCCAATCTAATCTAACCTATTCTAATTTGATCTAATTTATTTTTATCCAACCTATTTTAATAGGATCTAATTTGATCGAGCATAAGCAATTTTAATACAATCAAATTCAAAGCATCTATTTCATCTCATCTAATCAAACTATCGAATCTCATATAACCTAATATAATCAAAATGTATCCAATCTAACCTAATATAATCTAATATAACTAAAAATTCATCTAATCCAGAGATTTGCTGTTCTGTCGTCATCGGTAATCCTGAATCTTAGATTCTTCTTGGGCGTAAAAGTGGAGGAGCGTGCAGCTATCACTAGCTAGCCCCACTATTACTTTTGTGACGCACAAAAAAATTGACAATTGACATTTAGAGCAGTTCCAACTACTTTTATTAGAAGGTGGCGTTTTCAAAGCTCAATTTGTCGCACATTCCAAGAGCACTTGATATTCCATTGGGAGCCGTCCAAGCCTATAGATGGTTGTCACAGCATCACTGACAGCCGGCCGCTGCGTAAAATCTACACAGCCACGCCAGCCAAAACACACCTTTAATAATTAATCCCGCTCGTTTCACGCCTGGCAATATTTATGATATCATTTATTTATGCTATTAATTTTCATCTGAGAGTTGGGTTCCCCCCACCTGGCTGGCGGAGCACGGGCTTCAAATTCATTTTAATAATGGAAAGCTCTCATTAAGATCCCATCAGACACGAAGGCAGTCAGAGTTTAATAGGATGCCCGAAAGATTCATGTATAATTGAGCCGCAGGTGTCAACTCTGGGGATTTGCAGATTTTTCTGACAAAGCGACATTCCCTCAGAAACTAAATGCTTGACGATTGAAAACGCGGCAAAATGCCATGTGATATTTAAATCGCAACACACTGGAATCAAATAAACGATTCTTAATTCAATAAGTAGTTAAAGTGGAAGTGAATTCAAGAAAAAAAATCCTTATAAGGAAATGTACCATTTGACAGGTCTAAATATGTTATTCTAGCGAATATTGCCTTTGTGGAAAAGAAATTAAACAGGGATTAGGAGTGACGTGTGACTGTTTTTAAGATCTAGGCTCTCAGTGAAATGACAGAACCTTAGACCGTCAAAGCCGTCTCCCTCGTTTCTCCCCAGGTCTAGTTTTCAGGCTCCATTTTTTTTTTTGGGTCAATTTTTGTTCATAAAGCCTTTTACTTGTCCACGCCGGTGTCCAAATTCAGATCCTCGAGTCAAAATCTGTCCAATCTTTTCCGTTGATGAGTATAGGTTGGGACAACCGGATTATGACACGGACTCTTTACTCTTCGCTGCTTTCAGCTGACACTTGTTGGTGCATTCTCAAACACCTCGAGTCCCAGGAGGCACAGACGTGTTGTGGCGTTTGATATTACGCATGCATTTTGTAAATCTGGTCAGGGGCCCCAATTGATGGGAGGATCAAACCCACTTTCTCATCAAACCCAGGAAAGTGTGGCTAATGCAATTTCACTAAGTCACTGACTGACTTGATTACATGTGGGCCGGGGGAGCTTGATGCCAAAGCGCCGACCGGCCGGGGCGGCGGCGCGCGCGGCGTCGGTAAGCGCGGGGAGATACGGAAAAGAGTACCCCTCAAGTTTCGGCCGCATTAAGATTCATGATTCCTCCCCGTTCCCGCGCTAAGCCGTCGCACACACCGGTAAACCCAGATGCTCACAAAGTCCAGGTTGACAAAAACATTTTCTCCCAATTAGACGGCGACGGCTGGTAGCGATCTGGCGCCATCCTGACCCTGTCACGTCCAGACAAGTCTGAAGGAGCCCCATGCATATTAATGCCCGCCGCTATTTAATATTCATCGGTGTTATGCCCTGTCGGCAGCTGCTCACGGACCCTCAATGGATCAGTGAGGCTTCCTCCTCGTCTGACATGGGTGCAGATGTGTCGAGCGTGAAATGAAATTGGTCATTGTCATACGCGCGGGGGACTTGCTTGTTTGCGCACGTTCGAGCGCTTTACGCTAACACAGAAAACTTGCCAGAAGTCGAAGAAGTGGCGCCGAAAGGATGGACGGCGAGCAAGTGCTCAGGTGGCGGCTTTGTTTGTACTCCGCTAATTGAGTACTAATTGAATTGGCGCGAAAGGAAAGAGGCGGCGGCGTTTTTTTTTAGATGACAGCAGATCAAAGTCAGAAATTCTCCTTCGGAAAGTTGGCCAAGAAATAAAGGCTGACCTCGTCAATTCTCATGAAAATTCAGTTTCCCGTACATTTCAAATAAAACGTGTTTCGATTAGAAATGCATTATTGAGCGAACAATAGCTTGATATGCATTTGAATGCACGCCGCCGAGGTAATGCGCGGTGCGCTCAGGCGCGGCGCCGAGGTGTCTTTGTGTTCTATCGCACAAGCTTTGCAAGGCCATATTGGAAATGGAAATGGTAAAAGGAGAAAACACCAAGCCCAAGCTTTGTTCCAGCATGTCACTTTGCCCATCACCTATCTTAGACTCCTCCAGGTTTCTCATTAGCTCTCTGAAAGTATCGTGCGAGCTTCCATATTTGCTTGTGAGCACCACGCGCGCCTTCGTCGGTGGATTGTATTCCTCGGCGAGGCGCGCCATGATTCTTTCCGCTGCGCGCTTTGCCGTTTGGACGGAAAGCCGCAATTCCGTCTCCCGTCAATTATATCGATTACTTCAGCGTGAGCGGAGGTAATGAGCTTCAGTGTTCTTTCTCTCCCCTGCGATACCCACCACGTCCCCTTTTCTGCATGAAGCCCCATCTACCACCTCGTCGCACCACCGATGTCAGAGCTTGTTCTCGTGATTTCCTGATTAGCCCCTGTTAGCTGAGGTGGCTATGAATTTGCATTTGTCACTCCAGTCTTCGGCATCACGCCGATGTAGTGTCCAATGTGTCATCTAGGAGTCGAGACCACAACAATCACAGCTAAGACTTTATGGGGGAGACTTTTGGAGGTCCAGACAAAGACAAGATCAAGATATAGCAAAGATATAGCAACCAAACAAATATCCATGTACCTGTTGTAGCGTTGGTCTCCACCGGTCTTGATCAAAAAACAAACACTAGTAACTTCTCGAATAAAATTGGGGGCTCTTGAGGTACCGTTTCATTAGTTGAGATAATCTGAATGGAAGTGGCAGAGCTTGGTCTATAAATAGCGCATCCCAAATGTTTCTGCGAATTTCCACTCCGATTCAACAGCAGTCAAATCAATAATGCCTTTGTCTTCTATACGCAAATGTGTTTGATTGCTTTATTCTTTGCGTCTGTAGGTGGCGCCGATGACAACCTTATGGAAGGCGGTGAAATGAAGTTTGTGTGCAAGCCAGGAGCGAGGAACATCACCGTCATCTTCCATCCTCTTCTCAGGTACAGCGCTTTCTTCCATGTATCCAAGAATCCAAATCAATGAGTGGAAAATGGAACTTAGTTACCGGAGAAGAAACACACGTGACTCAAGAGCAGTTAAAATCAAACTAATTCCATTACGGAGGCTCTTAGTGGCCATCCATCGATTAGTGACTTCTTAACGTAAATCGCACGGGACCCCTGGTTGGAAATGCTTTTTTTTTTTTTTTGATAGCCTCTTGCGATTGGAATGGGCAGCCGTCGTCGCTTTTCTTTCGTATTGGGTTCAAGTCTTTGGAAGGCCTTCTAATTTTCCTCATAACCCCCCAGAAGAATTGCGCCAATCTAATGATGAAGATACCTAATTGAATTTTGATGCTGTGATGCATTCCCTTCAAGGATCCATTAAAGCCAGACGCTTCTTAATTCCTCGCCACGCAATGTCTTATCTGTAATTCGCAGGGGTGGGATGATGATACTTCTTTTGCCGCACGTGGCGTCTGGAATGTGCCGCTGCCGCTTCGTACATGTGAACTCTAATCTCTGTCCACGCAAAAGCTGCGCTGACTTCAAAACTATGTCGTACGGGGATCGGTCGGTCATTTTGCTAACTTGAATTTCAGGGTTTTTTTTTCTTGCCTTGCTCGTTGCAAAAATGACGTCAACATGTGAGCAATGCACTATTTTACAATGCGAGGCCATCGGTGTCTGACTCGGAATATGCTGAGGGAAATTATTTGTTTAACTGGGGCTTAAGTGGGTTCTGACCCCCCCTGCCTGGGGCATTTTTGTCATGAGAATGAGGGAGAAGAGTAGGAATATGTTTTTGCATCTATAGTCGTCCATCTGCTGCAATTATTATGCATGAACGCTAATATTAAAAGCCCCTGGAGAATATGACGTGTCCTCAGAGGCGACTGAAGGTATGGAGTATATGGTTTCGGGGATTGTTTGTGCCTGTAGTAGCCCATTCAGATGACGTGCGGGGCTCTCCGCTTGACATTTTGCTGATATTTCCACCTCTTGCGCTGGACGGGCATGGCATTTTGAAAAAAATTCCGCCAGGGCTGCTAATCTCTCCCAATTCACCGGTCGCACTCGACGATGCTCACGGATGTCAACTGGACAAAAAAAGGCATGGCTCGGGCTCATTAGACGCGCGTGGCGGGTGCATACGTGGACCTGGCAAAAGTTGGAGTGAGAAAAAAAAGGGTCGGCAAGGTCAGCGCGTGACGAGGAGCGCTCGGAGGGGAAGGACAATGCAAGGAGCAGACAGAGAGCTAGCTCCATGACAGGAAGAGGACAGAAGGTCCTGGCCACCCGCCGCACTCGCCTGTGGTGGAAACGCCAACGCCCCATGACTCTGCACTCGTTTCACACACTCATTAAATCCCCTCCCTGAGAGCAGACAGACCAAAGACCACAAAACGTAAAAAGCATGAGTGGCAAGGTGAAACCAGGATGTTTGGCTCGGTGCTTTTTTGGGAAGTTCTTTCCTCTCTCTTAGCGGGCTCTGTGTGCTTGAATTGTCTTTTATGAAAGCCTCCTAAGTCCTAAATTACTAAGTGTTTTTAAGCACACGTAGCATCAGCCATTCGGCCACTAGGTGGTGCACCAAACAAGCAATGGAGCCATTTGTCAAGAAGCATACGAGTCTTTTATTTTTCAAAGTACTGCTTGTTGATATGCCTTTTTCATTTTGCGATAATGCAATCATTGAAAATGACTATTTTTGTCACTTTTTATTTTAATTGGAAATAATCCCAAATTTGGGGAGTCTTGCTCCCTCGCTGCAATCGTAACAACATCTGCAAGAAAGGTCTGTGAAAAAAAACAAAAAAAAAAAGCTTCCGGCAGAGCTTCCAGGCAGATATTTTAAGTATGCGCATTGGACGGAAACAAATGATATTTTTGTTCATTATATTATTTTAAATTAATTTGTAATCTCTATTTTTCTCCCTGCTAAAAAATTGGCCTAAAAAAACCCTATCGATCGGGCCCCACGCATATGTAAATACTTGAAATTGTACTTGGTCTCTCTCTCAGCTCATGAGTTTAATTGTTTTTTTTCATCTTTTTTCCCTTGATCAGCGAGGTTTTCCTCTAGTCTCACACACACAGACACCCATTAAATACCGGAGCTGTAGTTTACACTAGAAAATGTCAAGATGAACGCAGTCCACCCCCCCTAAAAAAAAAAAAAAGCAACATCATAAAGGCGGGAGCAGATGTCGACGGGAGAAAAAAAAAGCACAAAAGTAAAGATGATTAAACAAAAGGAACAAACGGACAGGTGGGTTTAGAGTAGGACAAGATAAGCGCCAAGAAGAAAAAAAAAAGGCAGAAAGCCTCTTAAAATTGTGTCTGTGTTGAATGGCTTGTTAGTGAATCGGTAGTTTTGTCTGAGCGTGCTCTCATTGTCGCTGGATGGAAATGCAAGGCCCAGAACAAGAGCGCTTAACTGCTAAGTGCTTTACATTAAACCCTGCAATATACCTCACTGATGTTAGGTGGAACAAAATGAAATGTTACAATGCCTCGTTTTAATACACTGCGTTACAGATTGAGCAATTCACACAACGGGCTGGTAAAAACACTCCAATGCCTCATACCATTAAACAGCCCCTCATATTCAATACTCTTCTGTCTTCAGTTTTATTATTGGGTGAAGTTTAACCAAACAAAATTCAATCTTGCTCAAATTTTCCTCAGAAACTGCAAGGCATAATGATGTAATCACATACTGGAACTTGCTATCTGTGTTTACGCAAATGTAAGTGGATCTCCAGCTATATTGATAAATCTCCTGATTTCAGTTGAGGAAAATCTAATCTGATTTTATTTGTTATTTACACTAAAATGAAAATGTTAGCTTAAGAGCATAGCCTACTTGCCTACATCTAAAAACAACACGTTTATTGAACGAGAGATACTACATGACTGTGTGTATAGTACACAGATTTTTTTTTAGCAAGTGTATCGGTTATGATAAAAATGTGCCAAAAATACGATTTGGCGATGATGGTATTATGCTAACGAAATGTTGGAAAATTTAATGTCATGAAAGGCATTTTTTTTTTCCTTTTCAATAGCCCTTGTAGCTTAGTAGAACAAACATGGGAGGCCACAACGCGCGGAAATGCGAAGGATTTGTAATTAAAGTGCGCTTTCCAGATTTCCCATTTGCGCTATCTCACCTCCTTCAATCCTTCAATCCCCTTGACAACATGAGCTGCCACTGGGCGTTAGCATCACATGAGCGAACCCACATCACAGCGCAGGAGCCTTTGATTGGGGGCCGGGCCTTTCCAGGTCGGCGAGTCGCTCCCTGATAATAACCTTGTTTGATTACTGGAGCGGCGATGTAATTGATTGATCGGCATGGTCTTTTTATGGAAGGAGCTTGGGCAGGTGCCGGCGAGTGCGCAAAACTCAGACGTATACTACCTGCGTTTAGTTACTTCCTCCTTTTTGTCATCATATTTTAAGGTCAAGTGTACTCGATGATTTTCCTTGTACTCGCGTTTGAAAGCGCTCGGTGCAAGCTGAGATTTACCCCCAAGTTGACAGAAACGTTTGCGGGATTTTTTTTTTTATTACTCTCAACCTAAAGATTTGTTTGTGATCTCTTAATTGCTCCCTCTAGAAGTTAGTCCATGTTTCTGGATAGTTCATTACTCTCCAAGATGGATGCTCTGCCGTTTGATGATGGCAGTCTCCCAGGAGACAACTTTTACCATTCGGTAATTGCGGCGTTTTCCAGCAATTACTTAAGTTTGATGCTGGACTGCCTTAGCAGTGATGTCACTCTTAAGAATCTAAGATAAGAGTTTGAGTCGGCGTCCTGGTCTCGTAAACCCGCCCACAAGCTCTTGAAAGAGCGCAAAATCCGTTTGTCAAAGAGATGGATGTTCCTCACGGTTCGTCCTTGCTCCCCCATGCCCGACCTGCGGTCCCCCACTGAGAGTGAGAGCGCTGGAAAAGTCAAAGCAGCAGACTGATTGAACTCACCCCTTTTCAAAGTGCTTCGAGTCTAGCGAAACAACTTTGTCCAAGTGGAGCGCGGCGGATCGGGAATATGAGACAGACTACGTCTAGTGGAAACGGGGGTGGGAAAAAATCCATTATGTTTGATGTGAGCGTCTCACAGCGGAAACCCGGCCAAACAACATTAGGGCTTGTTCTAATGCCATTGCGGCTTTGCCAAGATGGGATTTCTAATGGATTGGAGCGCATTAGAACATCCTTTATTTGTAATATTTATTCCCCTCCTGGTTTCAAATGCTGTTTTGCTAAGTATGACGCTCCTCTGCGCGCTTTCCAGCTGGGAGCCATTATTCTTTTTGTGGAGGAGTCCCATGAAAAACGCTACCATCTATATACTGTGTGTGTCTGTGTGTGTAAGTAATACATCTCTCCACGAAAGATGATTCATTTTGAGATATATGCGTATATAGATGTGCAGCATCGACATTTTGCAGGAAATCAATCAAGTGGTACAAGCATGAGCAGACCTAATGAGTTAGATTAGGGAGAATGCAGATTGACACGCGCGCGCACAGAAGCTCTCCGCCACTTGCTGAGATGGAAGATGGAGTGAGGCCATTATGCAAATGTCAGGTGTCAAGTGTAAATGAGATCGGAAGGACAGGAGGCAAAATGATTGGATATCGTCACATCGGCCAGGTGATAGGAAAGGGACAGCAGAAGATATTGGCAGCCGCTCCGTGGCACATGAGCGCCTTCTTTTCTAGCGATTGAATGTTTTCATCATTAATCATCATACAAGTGTGTAGCGTTTCTGACAAACTGACAGCATGTTTGCAAAAAAACGGATTCAGGTACGTTTGAATCAACAGCGTAAAAAAAATGAAATTTAGCGAACTTAAAATGAAGGAAAGGACTGTAATCAAATTATTAAAAGGAATCAGAAAACATATATATATATATATATATATATATATATATATATATATATATTAGTGAAACATTAAAATGCATCCATTAATGTGTTAAAAAACAATAAATTCATTTATAAATGATAATAAAAATGAAAAAATAATAAAGTCAAGTAAAATTTACAAAGGATGCCATTGACGACCGTAGACGTCAAAGATTCATTTTTACTGGGCTGGCAGTTAGTTAATGAACGTAAATGTCTAAAATAAGTGAATAAAAATTCCTAATTCTGACCTATTCAGCGGTTTTGCAACGATATTTTGCTCTGATATGGAACAACAAAATGGTTGACGTCGCCATCTCTTTCTTTGCTTTTTGAGCCACGCTAACCTTTCGTCACCCTCGCAGGCCATACGCTTCTTTGACGGACAGACGCAACATTCCCCATATGGTTTTGAACATGAAAGGCGTGAAAGGTAACAAAGAAAAAGGTCAAGGTTGTCATATCTCTCAAGTGGACGCTCGCCGAGCAAAACATGACAACAACGGCCCGGGAATCCATGAATAATTTAACCCCCTTTGCCCGATACGAAAACACCGCCCGAGTGTCACTTTGCTCGCCGTCCACCTATATTTTGCAGTCGCAATTTAGTAGAATGAAATACATTTACAGTATGTATCATGAATCATATATTGGAACGCGATTGTTAAAACGCACATGGGGAGAGGACCAGAGGGGAAGAAAAAAACCTCATTGAAACCTACCCTTTATACACGGCGACATGCGGTGCAATTCTCACAGTTCCCCGGAATTGCATTTTGTACGAAATGAGAGCTGTCACTCCATGCCCCCCCTTCCCCGGGGGCCTCGCGACTCCTGATTGAGGTGCCATCAGCATTGCGTCTATCTTTCCAAATCTCACTTTTTCTCACTCTGTCTCTTTTCGCTGCTCGTCAACCCTTTATGGGAGCTTGTTTTGGCTTGGGGAGCCCTTGGGTGCGTTCCATGTCTCCGCCGCTAGTTGTCCCCGTCGTACTTTTCTTTTTAAATTCAGTCCGATCTCCGCCGGAGCCCTGAGAACTATTTCAATTGCCTACGGCCGGATGCGTTTAACATGAAGAGGCCGTGGACGAAAGCCGGGCGTATGGAGAGATAACGGCCATGCTGTGCTAAAAATAGAGTTAGTGTCGCGGAAATGGGAAACGCAGAGATAAGGTTAGGGTTAGGGTTAGGGTTAGGGTTAGTAACTTGGTGCCACAACATGGGCCCCGCATGTTGTAATGAAAACATGACCCTATTAGCGGAGATTAGAAAAAAAAACAAATAGTGCCATAAAAACCAGGTTCATATACTTTCACCTGCTTGTCAGCATTGGAGAATGATGAGCTGGCCTCGGAGGCAGCGCGAAAGGGCGTTAAAAAGATGCAAGGTGAGCCTTAGGAAGATGGAGTAGCGGCGGCGAGGTGGCCATTTGTCTTTTGAGGTTCCGGTGGCGTCAGCTAAACAAGGCCATCTCATTTCCTGTTGTCTGCAGGAAGCAGCTGTCTGCCTTGCGTTTGTGCCGCCGCCGCTTGCTGCTTCTTGGGTCGCTCATCCATCTGGCTTCTTTTAATTGGTCTGCGCCGCACTGCGACGAGCCGACACACACAGACAGACGCGTGAAAATAGGCGCACAGATTCACTTTGAAGACACATATGTTGCAAAAATATACAGCAGGGGACCTAGCTCTGAACCTTGTGGCGCACCAGAGACCAATGTCACACTGAATACTCTTTTACTCATTATTATATTGTACAATATGGTTGGGGCTAACATAGTTTGGGGGGGGGGGGGGGGGGGGGGGGCAGTGTGTGAGGCAGGCCGACACCCACTCCGATATTGTGTGTGTTACTACTGTTTGTATCACTTCTTCCATTCTTCTTCTTCCATAATTTTATTTATAAATTTTACTTTTTTATTGTGTTACCTATTTATTGTGTTTTTAATTTTCTTGTGCAGCACTTAGGAAACCTTTTGCTTGTTAAAATTGTACTGTATAAATGAAGTGGATTGGATTGGATATCCATTCATAATCCATAATTTCACAATGTTTTAATTGTGTAAAGCTGTTTATAGGTAAACATATTTGGGATGAAATGAATGAAGTTCTGAGCCAACATTTGTCATGCTGATGGTCCATTTTTGTCCGTCATGCACACACTTCCTCATGCATGCAATTTGACCGGACTTTTATGCATGTAATCATCCGCTGCCTCTTACCTTACCGGTGAGGTCTTGCTGGAAATGGGAACGGAAGTCTATTAGCTTACACACTGACATCTGCTGGTTGAAATGGAGATTGCACAAAAAAATCCTCATCTCTCTTGTCCTTAATTGTATGCATAAGACATGCATGTGCATATTCCAAATCAAGCATTTAGATTGTCAGACTTTAATGTCCCTGCTGGAAATCTCTCGAGGAACCCCCCCCCATCTCATTTATTCACGCCACCATAAAAGGAAGCAAGCGGCGCACGATAATCCCGGAGAATCAATATTGAATGTGCAGTTGAATAACAATTAAAAAGGAAGAAAGATTTAGCGCGAGCGTTGGCCATTGAACTCGGCGAGCGTATCCCATCCATTAGGATCTCGTAATGACTTTGACATTCTTGCTGAAGTGGCTGAGGAGTGCCGTAGGAAAGAATTATTGCAAATAGATAAGTGCTTTGGAGTGTCACCGGATGGGCTCTTGTAATGCCGCG
This sequence comes from Hippichthys cyanospilos, assembly GCF_059441005.1. NCBI lineage: Eukaryota > Metazoa > Chordata > Actinopteri > Syngnathiformes > Syngnathidae > Hippichthys > Hippichthys cyanospilos. The sequence continues at coordinate 1,898,399 of NC_142390.1, read as the reverse complement.
GCTTCTCGTCATAGATTCTCCTCTTCCGGATCGCCGAAAACGACGCGGTCTCCTATCCCATTTCTCTGTCGGCGCGGATGAAGACGAATGACGAGAAACGGTTGCTCTCCAGATTTGGGCTGTGAATTCAGAAGAGCTGCCCTTAGACCAGTTCTTCTCAAACGGTTATATGTGAAGACACTTCAGGGCAAAAATGAGGTTTTACTCGGGTTTACGCAGGTATCAATCCATTTCATTTGTATATGTATATGCAAAAAAATCCCGGATTGACGGTCCATCTTATACACAGGTGCAGGGGATACAGTACAGTATTCTGGTACTTTATTTGTTAAGTTTTCCACAATTGCTCCTGAAATGGCCAAATAAAATACCACTGCAAATAAAGTTGAATAAACTGGACAGGGATGACTCCGTTTTTTGGCGACAACATTGAAAAATGGCCGAGAATCTCCAGAACGCCATTTGGGGGTTGGCCGGGTCAAAATCCCTTCCGGCAAAAATGCATGAGGCCATTCAAGAGCGCCCGTATCCCTACCGACACGCACGCTGACGGGGGCCACGACACGGCCAATTATACGGCTCCCTAGCATAGACCCTGACATCTGTTTGCTAATGACGGATAATTACATGTTGTCAAGCGCAATCACCAGTTTCTGCATGGCAAGGGGATGTTGCTTCCAAATACGGAACCTGAAAAGAAGCAAGGTTGATGCTTCAAGATGGCTTTGGGAGTGGCGTCGAGAAAAAAAAAAAATCGGAGGCACTTGCCATTTGTTTACAGTTAAATTTGACTTGCATGGTAAATCATCGACATTGGCGCAATTTGAAAGAAACGCACTTTAATACCGAACCAGATTTAGAAATAGGAACGTCTAAAAGTAGGATGAGCAAGTACAGGTACATTTTAGTCACTTTATTACGTGTTTTTTTTTTTCCTCAATAGCCGAGATGTTGACAATAGAATGTCTAGCCCCCATTTTCTTCACTCACGCTGTAGTACAAGCTCGGCAACATGCCAGCGTTGTCTGCGTTCGCCAGGGCGGTTAAGTGAATTATTTAGGGTTATTAGAATTTCGCACGGCGGGCCGAGTCGTCGCTGTTTCCACGGTAACCCGGGCCAGCGTTTCGGGCGGCGACGTCCTCCTCGCCCCTCGCTCCATTCCTGCCGGTTACCTCGGTCCAACCCTCCCGGTGTCCTCGCTCGCGCCTCCAGATGGCACGTTTACTACTGGTGGGGCGCATTACTCATATGTTATCACCTCTGTCTGCGGAAAAATCCATCTGTGCCCACACACAAAGCGGACCATCCATCATCTCAACTCCGGTATGGAAACGACGACAGTAATGACAGCCCGGGATGGATCTCGGGGCAATAAAGCGCACTGTCAAAGCGGCGACTCTCCGTCCCCAAAAATCTATTCTATTTTTCGTCTTTTTTTGAAGATGAAGTTGTCAGCAGAAACGGTTGCAAAGCGGACGAGCGGCAGCCGGGAGGGTGTTTAACTTCCCTCCGTATTTATAGAGAGGAGCTGTTTATCTGGGCCGCATTGTTTGACAGCTTTAATTAGGCCACAGAAGAGTTTCTCCCACTTTGCGCCGCGCTCGACTTTGGAGAATCAATGGAGGATTTACAGTGGCTTTAGCCTGCACACACGAGGCCTTCCTGCCTTGCTGACTAATTGGGCGCAAATGCTGAGTAGTGCGCGAGCGTGGGCGCTCGGGGCCGTGGCGTCTGCTTTCTTTGACCCGGGGCTTCCTGTTCAAAGGTGCCAAACAAATAACAGTGGCACATTGACAACAAATTTGGGGTTTATACAGTATATCATATCCTTCGCGGCTAGGCCAAAGATTCGCCGCCGTGGCAACAAAGGGGAGGCGCTAAAGCATAGTTACTGCTTGAAAAATCACGCTCAAAGTAAAAAAACGCCACAGTACTACAGGTCCTTAATTGCAGAGGATAAAGAATATAATTGCTTACAAGTATTGTGGTATTCTCCATTTCCATGTGTGGCCTCGCCGTTTGTGTTCAGATCTCAGCGGCTTCAAGGTTGTTCTAGATGTTATTTAACAGCCTGTTTATGGTGTTATCGCGAAGCTAGCAACGGCTAGTATCTTGAAAAAGTGGGGTCACTTGTGTCTGAAGGCAGCAGTTTAATGTGCTCTCTTTTATTGTTTAGTCGACAAAAGCACTTGACACTTGTTTACTTTTCATTTGGATTCTTCCAGTTGACGGCGGCAAACTTGCGTTATGCCCATCGCCGCAACCAACTTTAATGATGCAACTTTTAGCTCCACTCCGAATGAACTCCAAACAAAAGAGTTTTTCGCTCCAATCAAATGTTGGTGTTTTGTCTTTGCGTCCTTACATAACCCTGGCTTGCTTGTTGCCGTCTCCCGCGTCTGCTGCCGGGGTCATGCGTAGCCGCGCGCGTCTAGTAGGTCAAGCAAACTTTTTTTTTTTTTTGCGGGGTTTGATTTATTTGTGCATTTGTATGTGCCGCATGCTGGAGGAGATGCTCGCTCTTGCATGGCGCGGGCCCGGCGGCGCGTCAGACGAGGTCAGCAACTGGCCGTCTTGACAAACGAGGTGCACGTGAAGCCATACGTTAGTGTCCAAGGATTCCAAACGTACTGTGTACTCAAGCTAACAGCAGCGGCCTGTATTGGGAGAGCTGGAAAAAGATTTTGGACCGTGATGTTAAAAATGCAAGGTTTTAATAACCGCCAATACTGTCCATAACTGGTAATGAGCATGTTTCTTTTTTGCTCAACATAACAAAGGGGGCATTTAAAAACAGCAGAATGATACAGTTTTTATTTTCTCAAGGTTATCATACCGTCAGAATCTGATTGTCGGCCCATGCCTAATCTTAGGTTTTTCTTGCAGGTTCATTCAGGAGCTGGAGATGAACATGGGCGGAGGCCAGGCCAAGCAGTGCCAACTACGGACCTTCCTGACGTACTACATAAATGACCTTTTCCTCAACCAGGTAGATGAGGCTTCCCAGGGAATGGGCCGGCTCATCAAATCTTTTTTGATGCAAGTGTCCTTTATTCGTGGGTGTGGTATACAATGCAAACAGAGAATAGCTTACCACAAAATAATTCATCTTTTATGATGCAGGCATTGTCAGAGTTGTCAATAAGAGAGACTGCAGACAAAGAAGACTACCCGAGTCAACATCTTATACATACCACAAAATAAATCATCTACCTGTGTTAAGCACGGTGCGGTTTACAATTTAAGCAAAGAATTTATCCTGCAGGCAAGTTGCTTATCCCCCCAAGCTAGTCAGAGGCTTTCCACTCTATATAGAAGCGGTCCACCCGTTTCTAGAAATACGAGCATTCGGCCATCTTCTACGCCATCAGCATTCCTTACATCCACCTTTGTAGCATCCAAGTAAATACTGATGATTGAATACATAGTTTATTCCGTATGTGTTTGAATGATGACATCTTTTATCAGGTGCGCACCGAGATCAACAAAGAAATGGAGGCGGTGAGCAAGGTAGCCGATCCATTGAAGATCCTCGCCACTGCTGATACCATGAAAGTTCTGGGTGTGCAGAGACCCGTTCTCCAGGTAAGGTTCTACCAATATTGCAGCTAGCCTAGTCTTTATCAAAAAAGACACTGTCAACTAGTTGTCGTACTGTAGCACCTTTTGGATGTGTACGCTAACTGTGCGTGGTCGCTCATATCTTGTGCCGCAAACGTCAGTGGCAGTTCATTACAGAGGTAGCGTGAAGCAGTGGGTGTTGGGAGTTCAGCAGGGTTTGTTTACGGCTAGGCCCCCCCCTTAACCAGAGGAGTGCGGCATCTTGCTAATTATGCTGCTGTGGCTAATGAGCCTTTCTGCTGATAGCGGGAGCAAGCAATAAAGCACTCTCTTTGTTTGGGAGTTTTACTTCTTTAATTGGCTTGAATAAAAGAGCCAAGCACCTTTCGGTTGCATCTTTTCACCACTTTTTTTTTTGGATTCGTCAAGCTTCATTTTGCTACCTTATGGCTAGGCTTCAGTGTCTCATTCGGGATGAACAAAAACTCTCGGTCGACGGTCAAAGAAATAATTGTTTCAAATTTAGCACACTCCACAGTGAAATTAAATAGTTAACATTTTTCGATGTAATCAAATCTTTTTTCAAATATTTTTTCAACCGAGTACCTGCTGACCAGCGCAAAGCATTTTTGGTTTGAAAAAAAAAGACCTATTTGTCGTGGCAGTTCTCGGCATCTTTAATTCCGCCACTCCAGAAGATAGCTCATGTCGCAAAATCTGTTTTAAAATTCGCGCATCCCTTTAAAATTTCAGAAGAAAAAAATGTACACTGTTTTGCAAGGGAGTCCTAACACAATGCAGCAATAACTTCATTTCTAGTTAATTTGCTCTTCATTTGAAAAGAAAATTGGAGTCCATCACTCTAGACAACAACAATTACCTTTTTTTTTTTAATATACTTTTCTCCCTTCCCGTTTTCTTTGCATCACTGGCGAAATATCTCAGCTTGAATCGACTAAGCGACTGCTCTGCTTCTTAGGTAACTACTTTATCTTCACAATAGTTTTTCTATGCAGTAACCCAGCACTTTTTCTTCCAAGAAGTTCAAAGTAAAGTCTGTTTTGATTGTAATGTCCTCGCCCGTTGCCTCCGTGACGCCAGTGCATGATTAAAGATTATGGTGACTGCACCATTAAATGCTTGCGAGAGTTTCCAATCACGTAGCAGATGTGTCTTTGTGCCGGACTGGAGCGTGACTTGATTTTTTTTTTTTTTTTTTGCACATATGTGTTAGGGTGCCAGGTGTTGTCATGGACCCTCACACATGCATACACACTCACACACACACAAACTGTTGGCATCATCACCTTAGGGGCTGATGAGAGGAAGAGAGAGCTCAATATAGTTTCAGCACATTAAGCACACTGTGGCGGGCTGCAGCCGCATATGGGAAAACATAGGGGGAGTGCATTTTATGGACGCATCTGCTCACTCGCGGCTCTTGGAGCATGCTAAGCTGCTAATGCATGCCGAAGGTGCGGCTGGAAGTATTTTTTTTGACGTATAGCATTCCGCCAATACTTTGTGTGGCATTTAAATGAAAGAAAATGCTGTTCATATCGTTCATATCCCCCAAAAAGCAATTTCTATGTTTGTTTTTAATAAGTAAAATCACAAAAAACAAAAGGACAACTTCGTGACGCAACTTGCTTTTAAGGCATGGAGGAAAGCATTCAGTTAGAAGTAAACTCATTAAAGAAAGAGACGTCGGAGGCGAGGATCTCCGGCTTATTTGTTGAAAGCTTCAACTGTTAGCTCGCTTGTGGAATTAAAAAATAATCAATGAAAAAAGACCATAACAACGGTGCACATCATCTACTTATCTCATATTTTCATGTACAATTTGAACTTTTTGACTGCGGGGAAAGGAACTGGACAATTCTGTGCAATGTCAATTTCCCTGACATATAACTGCTTTTTTTTAAGTTCCTGTTTTTTGCTTGGCTCTGTAATGTAAGCTTCGTGATGAACGGAGTTTGGCCGTAATGTGCTTCCCATGTCTATCTACATGAGTAGGTGATAAATATATATATATATTTTTTTTTTTTTGTCAGACTGGCTTTTTCATGAGCGTAATATTTATGGCTGCACTTTGCACCCTATCGGCTTTTCATAAATCAGGTAGCTTTATGAAATATCAGGGCGCCCGGTTCTATCTGACTTTGCGCCAATCGTCAAGGTGAAGGAGCGCCTATAAACAATACCCTTTGAGCGGTGGCTTAATAAGTAATATCGATACGAGAAACGATTTGCCTATCACCGGTCGGCAGTGATCCCCAAAGGGGGCTGCCGTCTATCGTCTATGTATATCATGGAGTAATAATAAGATGATGAGGCTCTATAGACTCCGCAAGGACCAAGAGATAATCTCCATAGAGGTGAGTGTCCATTCACTCCTGATAAGCTTCAATTCGTTTTTTTTTTCCCTTCTATGTTTTTCCGCGCGTGTATGTGTGTGCGGCAATCAGATACCCAAGCACGTGTGCGAGATGCTATCTGTCCAATCCTGATGGATTTATTTAATTAGAGTTCGATAGAGGAAGAAGAGCGGAGGCGAGCGAGGGCTGCGGTCGCGCTGCTGGATAGCGCGTCGGATTGGCTCCATTCATCTTGGCCCAACCCCCGCCCACATTCTCGAATGCACCCCAGCAACCGAACATGTTAGCATCATCTCTTCATTGATTTCTGATTAATCGGATAGCAACTCATTTATATATTTGAAATGAATGCTTAGTAGAAAAATGAATGTAAGGTGGGCGGGATTGTAAAACGCACCAACTAAAGTTAATCAGAAAAGAAAATCAAGCCGGACTCTAAGCCACAGGTTGTAACATCAGATATTTGCGCAGATGTTTACGCTACAATGCGAGTTTTTTTTTCAAACGGCCTGATTACTGCAACATCATGCCTGCAACGCGAGAAAAAACAGGCCTGCATGTTTAGAAATATGACTTGCACCAACATAATGTCAACACCTCCACACTCAGATTTTTATAATACTGTACCAGCACAATAGTAACATGCCTGGATGAAAGCATACCCAAAGCATACCCAGCGCTACCATCTTCCTCTAAACTCTTTGCACTTTGCACTTTCAACTGAAAAGCTACAGAAAGGGTTTTAGGATCTCAAGCTAGAAATAAAAAGCCTTTATTGTAAAACCTGGAATCTCAAACTGTGGCATTAACGATGTTCATTGCAGACGTGACGTTCAAACTTTAATCGCCCCCAGGTGTTTACAAACATCCCCCCCCGTTGTCACGATCGTATGTGTGAAAAGTGTGTCACAGGCATGTCGCACCACCAGTGATCCGCTAATGATGCTGACCTTTCATCGTTTATTTCCACGGGCCCGCGTGTGTGTTTGCGTGCGTGCGTGCGCTAGGCACCACCTCCCGTAATGACACTGACCTTTATTGTTTGTCGCGATGTGTGTACGCAACGCTCATTTGCTCCCCACTGATTGCCTCCGTGCACACACACACACACACACACACACATATATATATATATACATATGCAGAACCCCAGCAGCCATCAGCGGGTGCAGCAATCACAGCACAATACACCTGTTAGCGTCATCATCCGTGCCCTGTCATTTGGGCTCAAGTGGCGACGGCAAGAAGGAAAGACGCCGGAGGATTTTGCGCACGCGTACACACACAAACACAAAACGACTCCCATTTAACTTTGAAGCACACCGACGCATGTGTCCGCTGCACCAGACGCTAACACGCTAGCTCTGTAGATATGTTGCATCCGGAAAGAGCATCACTCGTGTGTAAATGTGATTTCTTCATTTCTATATATTTTAGAATTTTGAGGTAAGATATAAGCCCGTAACGCGTGAATTCTTTCCGAGAGTTACAATATTTGTTGGTTTTAATATCCTGTTATGGTATTTTATCAATGTAATATTATAGAGTGCCGATTACAGAATTAAAAGCATGCAGCAAACATTTTGGGATAATTCATAGAATTTCCATTCATTTCAAAAGGGAAAAGCTGATTGGAAATGAATTGTACCTCAAAGCGAGCGCTGTCTGAGAATATACTTAGGCTTGTCACTTGAAGAAGACCTTTTTTCCCACGCCACGGACTCAATCGTCCCCTGCTCATTACCTGAGGTGCAACCTTGCTCCTGTTATCTGGCGCCAAACACATGTGCTCTCCCGCCTCGCGCCCAGTCTCAACACGGCGCCAGCCCAGCAATACGCCATCGCTTTGTATTCCTCGTCGTGCGTACGTATACACATAAAAGTACAATTGTGCTCTCGCCGTTAAACGTGCGCATTTTCGCCCCCGGCGGGGTTGCTGCGAGGCTTCCACTGAAGGTGACAAGTCAGGAGAACTCTGGAAGTGAGAGATAGCAGCCACAAGCGTACCCCCCCCCCCCCCCCCCCCCCCCCCCGCTTTCAAAGCGTTTACTTGATCAAAGTTACGGTTTGCACATCACTCGTTTTGTCTGCCGTGAGATAGAAACGTGTAAACATTCAACTAGTTAAATGAATGATTCTGTTTGTTTTGGGGGCGTTTTACGCTCTAACCAAAAAGAGACTCATGATTGCAAAATGAAGCCTCATGAAGCACTTGATATTTCTCTTGAAGTCACTCTTGAAGTGGGAATTTAGTACCGTATTTTCCACACTACTAAAAGCCTTATTTTTTTTTAAAAAAAAGCTGATGGTGCGCCTTATAATCAGGTGCGCCTTATAGTGCGGAAAATACGGTACATGTAGTAGCGTTTATCCTTAACCCTTTTATCATAGTTTTTTTTATTATTTTTTTTAAAATCAAATTTATTATATATTACTTGTTTATAAGTCTTGTAAAATTCCAACTTTCCTAGATTAGGTTATACAGGCCCTGGGATTTTTTTGTCCCATTGGTATTTTACAATAATAATAATAATATAAATGTGCCAGCGAAATGAAAATTGCCGAGGCATGTTCTTCATTTCCCCACCCATCCAAAACTTGTTTGCGCATGTTTATTTATTAATTGGGGGGTGGGGATACTCAGTTGAGAATTTAGGGTTGCTCTCAGGCGACAGAGAAAATCTGAGAACTGGATCTTAAAAGTGTTCAAATATAACCTTGAAGTGTGACGACGAAGCGTATCGCTCCTTCTATTTTGACATTGACTTAATGAGATGTGAGGATAAATGTGTAGACGCCGTACAATTTTCTCAGCTCCATTAGAATAATGAATATGAGAAGTCTTTCAAAAAAAAAAAAAAAATCCAACAAAGAGATAATTAATATAATGGATTTTCGCTCCAACGCCTGGACTGAAATTGCACATCTCAACCCTCTGGATTGTTTATGCCGGGACTCCGTATTTAATTCTGCGTGTGTTTTGTGCGCGAACGGCGGGAGCGTAATATGGCAGTCCATCTGCGAGCAGCCAAGTGTGATATTGCTGCTCATCTTTCAATTAGAGCACTTACACAAGGCCACGTCGAAGATGGCCATAGCGACGATGTTTTTTTTTTTTTTTTTTTTATCAACTTCAATCTCATGAGCCCGCAAGCTATGTAATTATTCCGCCTAAACGCAGACACATTTTTGAAGTTATTCTTATTCATCTTTATTTATTTAACTTAATACGGCCCTGGCTAAGTGCAATAAATGTTTGAGCTTGTTTGGGTCATTTTTTTTATTATAAATTGTGCTTTGTGTTTATGTTGTTCTGTTTTATGCTGTCAAGTTTGAGTTCTGATACTCTCCGATAGTCTTCCATTGGGTGCCGTTCCTCACCGTGAAACAAAAGTTTCAAAAAGGCGCATCCCCGAAGAGTTGGCGCCAAGATTTTAGTGGCGGGCCGGGCCATCCGCCGCATGTCAAGTGTGGGAGCCCATGTGTGACTTTGCCCCTGACGTTGATGGATGATGTGTCAAAAAGGCGCTGCCGTCGCCTGCCTCACCCGAGAGAGGGGCCACATCATCTTGCGTTGCGTTTTGGCAGCCTTCTGCTGCAAATGGCACGGCGTTCCACTAGAGAACAAGGGGTTAAAACACCGTGACCTCCGTATGACCTTGAGGGACACCCCCTAGCTCATGGGGGTGGCTTTGAGATCATGAAACTCGTTCCATACCTTTTAACGCATTAGCGGAATTCCCATTTTGTGTTTTTTTTTTTTGCAATAGCTTTTGGAGCATTAACAGCACTTTTTTTCCCATTGGGAATGTGCCGCCATCACATTTTTTTTTTTTTTTTTTGCTCTTAATGACAACAGTTTAACCCACCAAACCACCACACGCATTTGTGAAGATGGGGCTCAGATATTCCTTGGTGGCGGCGTGCTAAAAGAGCGGATGCAAAGTGCATGCCGGCTCACGTTCGGGGCTTAACACTCAAGAATTTTATGTGCTTTTCTCTCAGTAGCGACGCGTATTGACCTTTAAGCATGAATCATTGCACAAGTGCGAGAGAGAGAGAGCGAGAGCTCAGAATAAGAACAAAACAAGAACAGTCAAAAGACCAAATGCACTCTCTGAAACTCTACTTTTTATTCCATAATATTTATTCTATTCATCGTTTATACTGTATTTATTAGTTCTCATATGCGCCAATTGGCACAGCGCTTGCAATTTTGTTATTTACCAGCTATACAATGACAATAAAAGCGTTCTATTCTATTCTATTCTGCAGATGCGCCTGCATGGTGTGTTTTCTCCCATGTCATGGTCAACCAAGATGGAGTCAAATGCTCCCTTGCCCAATCGGTCCCTTGATTACTTTTTAATGATTTCTGCCGCCCAAGACAAATGGCCGCCTTCAACGAGCGCAATTTGGCAGCGGAAAGCATTCGTCGCATTGTTTACTTTTCTTCATTCCCTGGCCTCAAATTTACGTTTTCTCAATGGCGTATTGTTGCATTTGCTAAATACTTTCAAAATAGCGAGTCCCACACGCCAGTGTGAGAATGTCCGCCAACGCCAAAGCCATATTGATTTGGATCAGCACCAAGTGGTAAATCTCCCTGAAGGCACACGTGGTATTCTCCACCATTATCCTCCATTTTTTGACGCACACCACATTTTTCAACCCATTTTCACCAAAAATTCACACCCTTTTTCACACCCATTGCATATATTGACCAACTCCAACCTCTCAATTCCGGTCATTCAATTGCACTCCTCGTCATATCATCCCACGTCACGCTTCGATGTGTTTTCCGCAAACCTTTCAGCCCTCGCACGCAATTCCTCCCGAAATTGCATTCGGTTGAAAAATAAGTTTGAAAAATGGCTCGTTACGGGTCATTACTTCTCCCGGCTGTTGTGTTGCCTGGTGGCCAAGGGGAAAATGAAAAACAAAAGAAAACCTTTGCGGCCTCCTTCTCCCGCAGAGCACGGTGGTGGTGGAAAAGTCCATCCAGGATCTGATGAATCTCATGCAGGACCTCAGCGCCTACTCCAACCAGTTCCTGGAGATGGTCTGCGACAAGCTCAAAGAGTACAAGGAGATCTGCAACACAGCTTACAGGTAACGCCTTCTCGTTTTCCGACCCCGCGTCCAAAGAGTGACGCGCCGCTCGTCCTCAGAGGGATCGTCCAATGCGAGGAGAAGCTGACCATCAGCGCATCCTGGTCCAAAGACGAGGACATCAGTCGCCTGCTCCAGTCCCTTCCCAACTGGGCCAACATGGCCCAGCCCAGGCAGGCGCGGCAGAAACGGGAAGACGAAGAGGACTTCACTCGGTACGCTCGGATGTTTCAAATTAGGGATCGGAATTGACTTGCATGATGACTTTTGGGTCATGGAAAAAAACGCCTTCACGCGGAGGGAAAAAAAGCGCTCTTCTTCATCCTCCGTTCCGCAGGGCGGCGTTCGCCAAGGAGTCGGAGGTGCTCACGGGCAACCTTGGCGACAAGCTCATCCCCGACAACGAGATCCTGCGCGACGTGGGCGACCTCAAGTCCCTGGCCAACCTCCACGAGAGCATGGAGTGGCTGGCCGTCCGCCTCAAGGCCTTCTTCGCTAGCCTGCCTCCCAGCTCCGGTGAGTTCTTGTTAGCCTGGCTTGGCGGGCGAACGTCAATGTCGAGAGTCGATGGTGACGTTCTCTCAAGGAGTCACCGATCGGCGCGGCACCGTCGCCGGATTTGTCAGTAGAAGTCACCTGCAACTGTGAACAAAGCCCCGAGCCGCGCCGCCTGCCGCTCGCCGATAGCGCCGACTTTGCCGCTAACGCGCTCGTCGCTGCTGGAAAGCGCTCTACACTTTTTTGTTCATTCGACTCAGCATGCCGGGAGCAGACTTTGGGAATCGCTCCCCTGTCCTGGAAATGTCCTCCTGCAATTCTGGCGAGAGGACACAAAAAAATCAACACGTTTAACCCTTCTGTTATGTAGAAGTCTTTTCTTGACGCCATTTCTAACCCTACAGAAGACAGCAAGCTTGTTTAATCTGAATTCATTGCGCCCGTTGCTGTTTGGGACCAGATTTACCAGCCAGTATGAAATTAGGCTGCTTTTTTTTCTTTTTTTTTTTGCCGCAGTGCCGCTTATATCTGCGCTCCATTAAGTTTTCGTTTGAGTGTATTAACACACGCTTATTACCTTCTCTATTGGAGTTGTCACGCATACCTACACACACACAGGTTTGTACGGCTATACTTGTGAGGACATACATTGACATAATGCATTCCCAAGCCCCTAACCTAAACCATCAGAAATGATTGCCTAATCTTACCCTTACCCTAACCCAGTGCTTCTCAAATAGTGAGGCGGGCCCCCCTTCAAAAAGAGGTTAGAACAAGTGAGGACCGGCCTAAATGTCCTCAGTATGTCGGTAGAAACGGTCCTCACAAGTCCAGCCGTACAGGAACACACACACACACACATCCTGCCATTACCTTTCCTCCGTTAGCGTATGCGCCTAAATGCCGCCGCTAATCAGTCTGCAAAGCATTAGCGACGCCTCCGCCTGCGCCCCCGTCACTTTTGCATCATTCATCGGCGAATCACTCTCACCTGCGCTCGCGCGCGTGCGGTGGGCCGCCTTTTCCATTGAAGCCAATTTGGATTCGTCACTTTGTTTCAAAATGTTGCTAGTTTCACTTCCTTCTCCTTGATAAGGATTCAATAAGAGGACAAGACAAAGTAATTGTCATGAATTCATGGGCGCGCGCGCAAAGGGAACTTATCATGCCAGAACAGCCCGAGCATTGTTCATTATTTAGTGTTTGCCGAGCTGATGAAGGAGCGGCCAAGTGTGTGTGTGTCCAAGGGTGTGTGTGTGTGCTTGTGAGGGTACAAGGCTACCGCAGGGGAGAAAGGGACCCCACCTTATCTCATCCCGCCCGCCCCTCACGTCCATGCTTTTCCAAATTGGATTTTATATTACAGGAGCACTCAGGTATGAACTCATTTCTTTTCTTTTTTTTTTTTTTTTTACCCTTTTTTCTTCACTCCTTTCATCCCACCATCATCAAGTTGAGAAGAGAGCATTTCTTGTTTTGTTTTAGTCACACATGCCGATGAATGTTAACTACTTGGCAAGGTCGATGCTGAATTTCCCATTCTAAAAATGGCTCCTTATCAGTTATCTCGTGTCAACCCCGGACGTCAAGTCGTGCGTGTGTTCACGACACACACACAAAACGCTCCATATTATATAGAGAGATGTAGACTCGGAAACAAGCTCCCTTTCAATTTCAAAACCTCGTGCCTCCAATGAAGATTTTCCAAACTTAACACAATCATTATGATCATCTTAGGCGCTCGTCACCGCCGTCTCCTTTTTTGCGTTATGTCAAGGCGAGCGGGACGCCGGACGCTTCCTCCGCTCCTAATGATCTGATAAGTTGAGCGCGGGGAGTACGGGCCTCAATCCAATGACGGGAAGTCAATTAACGCCGTTCCTTCCCCGGAGAAATCACGGCGCTCTTGCTATTGGCGCCGCTCATTACGGCGGCCGGGAGATTGATATCAAAGCGGCGACGGGAGGCCTGGAGATGGCTCCACTTGCTTGGATGCTACGTACCGCTTAATGAACCAGCGAGTCCTCGTATGCAGAATGAAAGGAGGCTAATAGAAATGCTTTATCTTCGCCGCGCGCGGCGCCGGTTGAGTCGGCCGCCGTGTTTGCCTTGTTGATTGGATGGGAATGACCCGGCCGGCTGGCCGGCCGGCCGACCGGCGCTTTTCCCTTCTTATCGGCGGCAGTTCATTTCGAGGATCTCCAATGGGGATTGGATGTCGGTGAGGCGTCGACTGCATGGGAGTCGGCGGCAATCGCGCCGATAAGGCTTCCGCTCCCAACGCGGCGAGATTGGAGACGCGTAGGCGGTTTTGCCGTGGTTTCAATAACCATTAATGCCGCTTGTAACCGGTAATGAGGGTTTTCGCTGAATCAAAGGGGAGTTTAAACGTAGCAGAATATGATTGGCCGCTAGCGGCGGCGACCTTCTTGGCATTGGCCATTGTGACGACTTTCGGATTACTGATCGCCGCGAGGGGTGGCAACTGGGGAGCCGAGGCGTTTTCTGGAGGTGGCAGCCTGTAAAAGTGACAAAAAGCATGATGATGAGCCAGGTGCGCATGGGGGGGTGAGCGGCCGGGCAGTCGGCGCATCGATCGGCGAGCCCTGCCTTCGCCTCATTGAGCAAATAGACCGGGGCCTCTTTCTTAGCCCCTTGCCCTCCCCGTTGGCCAATTTACCACCATTGATCTGCACCGGTCTGAATTTATACACACTCATCATGCTTCCGTGCCCCCCGAGCCCCCCCTGGCCTGCTCGCTTACCGTTGGGCTTTTGCGCGCTCCTGCTGCCTCAGCGCCAGCTCGGTGTCGGGCTCAACGCGGTCCAGCGAAATGGAAGCGGCGCGGATCCTCATGGCGGTTTCCCGCAGGTGTGTCCCCGTGTTGGTCCGACAGCCAGGCCATGGGCGACGGGGAACGCAGCCGGGAGCAGATCCTGCAAACCCTGGCTGACCTGTGCGCCGGCTTTCAGGACATCGCCAACCGCTGCCTCCTCACGCTACACCTGGAAGTCAGGTCGGCCTGCGACAAAAGTCACATCGCACAAAAGACATTTAAAAGAAGAATCTTCAAGATTCGTTTTTATTTCACGTTTTATTTGGGCTACAAACCACATTTCATGATCGTAATTTGACTGAAAATTTGGCGGAATTATAAAGTTAGTCACTTCCCATATTGCATCAATTTCTTCCTTAAAAGTTGACAAAAGAGAATCACGTTCATTTGGTCCGTCATTTTTCGTGGGGTTTATTTATGCTCTCAAAAATGCCCACAAAGCAGTGATTAAACTTATATACGTGCGATCTTAAAAATATCAAGAGCGAGCTAACCCTAACCCGCAATAGAGATGCCCGTAAATAATTGAGAACGTAATAGGTGTATTTTTTTTTAAATAAATCAAAATGGCTGGTACAAAATACTGATCTGACGTCAAAGACAGAATTTTTTCATGATAAATAGACTTTTTTTTAAATGAATTTAAGAATTTAAATGAATTTTTGCTTGAACAAAAATGATTGTCGATGCCGTTATTATCTTATCGTCGTTATTACGACAAACGTAACTGTAAAAAGAAATATATATTAGGCATTTGTTTTGTGCCATTTTTGCATTCGCCAAACATAGGCCGTTAGCATGTGGGAGCAAAGGACAAAGTCTCCATTTTCTTTGCCTTCCTGTAGGTGGAAGCAATTATTTGTCCCATACAGTGTAGGTGTTTTCAATCTCTTCTAATATCCCAGTTAATTTACCAGACCATAACCCCCCCCTCGCAAACCCTTAATAGCCCCCATCAACCCACATCTCGCAACTTATGTTTATGCTTTTCCGTCAGGAAAAGGCCTCCCCGAGGCGCGCGTCCCGCACTCCGCCACACTCCATTGGCTCTTGTCACGTGCGGAATTTCCCCCGATACCGGTTAAATGAAGCCGCCAACGGATTCTTTTGCCGTTTGGCCATCACGGGAAAGCTTTCAAATCCAAATCCGATGTGTTGTTTGGAGGCAGGGTGCACTGCTTCCACTATTTGATCCCGCTGAGCAAGCAGGGCAACTACGCCATCGTGGCCAACGCCGAGAGCATGGACTACGACCCGCTGGTGCTGAAGCTCAACAAGGACATCTCGGCCGCCGAGGAGGCCATGGGGGCCGCGCTGCAGCCGCACAAGTTCCGCTACATCTTCGAAGGTAGGCCCCGGGGGAGGGAGGGGGGCGGGGGGCGGGGCGAGCGATCCAAGTTGAATGTTGTTAACCGTTGACAGGTTTGGGCCACCTGATCTCCTGCATCCTCATCAACGGCGCCCAGTACTTGAAAAGGATCAGCGAGTCGGGCATCAAGAAGATGTGCCGCAACATCTTCGTTCTGCAGCAGAACCTCACCAACATCACCATGTCCCGGGAGGCCGACCTTGATTTCGCCAGGTGGTTTGTTTATTTATTGATTTATTTTGAACCCAAACAAGCCCAAGTGCAGCCAGTGCTCAAGAAAGAACATTGATTAGCGCCTTGTCGCTCCTTGTCAACTTTGATTACGCCGGCCGATGGCTCCTCTCGTCTGATTACGAGGCGTGGGCGGCGCGGACGCCTTGATTGGGAACGGCCGCTGTTTACGCTTCCCCAGACCGCGTCGGACGCGCGCGCACAAACCCCTTTCCATCACGACCCCCATGCAAAAAGAACGGAATCACCAATGGGATATTCGCGCCGTTGTTCAATTTTGTGGAGAAAAACAAAGATCACGGGCATGACGTGATTTCGAATGGACACTAAAAGAAATCAAGAAAAAAAAAGGCGGTAGTCAGTAACAGTTGCATCATTTCGAGCCTTATGCGTGGATCTAATCGCTGCAGACTGCTCAAACTGTAGCATTTTTTTCCTCCCATTAGAGCATGGGCGTCAAACTCATTTTTATCATGGGCCACATTGTAGTTATAGTTTCTGTCGGAGGGCCATTGAGAATGGGAAGTGGGATAGATTGTACACATTTTGAAAACGGAGGCCGCCAAATACTGTTCAAAGGGGTAACGGTAACAAAAAAATGCGTAAAGATTTTAGAAAACGTGCAAAATTTGCTATTTTAGGCAGAAAGTTTAAATCATAATTAGCATTTCGTGGGCCATATTAAATGATGTGGCGGGCCGGATCTGGCCCCCGGGCCTTGAGTTTGACACCTGTGCATTAGAGGGTGGCAGGTGTTCCTCTATGTACACATGTACTTTGTATGTGCGCACGCGTGTGTGTGTTAAGGACAGACTGTTTTTCTGCCTGTGTTTGGGAAAAGAGTGGCAGAGAAGGAGGGAGCTGGACAAGGGCACAGTAATAAGCATTGATCTGAGTCAAAAGTGAGCACAAGCCCAACAGCCAGCAATGCGCAACGCATGAGCAACACACACACACACACACACACACACACACACTACGTGCCGATGTCAACGCCGCCGCAAGTGTGAGATGTTGAAAGAGTGCCACCATGTGGCGGAGTAGCAAAACTGCAGGGTTCTATCTCCTGTGCCAGCAAAGAGAGCAGACAAGAATCCCAATGAAAAGTTGGTGGGCGTTGCCTAGCGACAGGCTGCCCTGGTCTTATTTAGCGCCGCGCGAACATATGCCAACACCTTTTTAAGAGCAATATAACCATATAATGACGCTTTCTTCAAATGCATGAAAGTTATTTCAAGCATGGGCAACTGTTCTGGATTATTGAAATGAGTTAGCGCCGCTTGCGCTGATGGCATTGGCTGGAATCGGCTTTTACACGGGAAGGATGTTTTCTTACGGTTAAAGTACCGGACGCGATTTTTAACACCTGATTCCTAAAACGGGAGACACTCCACCCTTGACACCTGGACGTTTTTCAAACGGACGTTGCGCCCGTCTCCCCGTCCGTCCTTCCCTCCCGCCCCACCTCCCGCCCCGCACGGCTAGCTAATGTAATGCGTGAGAGTAAACGCGCTGACAGAGGCGGCCAGTAATGGCCTCCTCGCTCATTCATTGAGAACGTACGTGTGAACGTGCGAAGAAGAGGAAAGTCACTTTATATTCTCGCTCAACCGGGAAGAGAGTGTGAGTGTTGTGTGTGTGTGTGTGCGTGTGTGTGTGGGGGGGGGGTTTGCTTGATTAGATTGTGATGCAAATGACAGCGCGGGGAGCTCCCTTGTGGCTCGCTTCGAAACAATTGGTGTCAACAACGCCGGGGCCGCATCGCAAACATGAACTGCCGCAGACGACCGTGGGCGTCAAAGATCTATTTTTACTGTCGATAAGATAAATGGTTCACTGCTACTGACAGCTGCAGACATCAAATCCATTTTTACTGGCCTGACAGTCAATAGTCAGCCTTTTTTTTTTCCCGCTTTGACTTGCGAAAAACTCATCATTCATCATTTCATCATTGTTCAGATTTTTTCAAACATAAAATCTTTATATACTGTAACAAAGACAAGTTTACACTGTAAAACAAGCCCATAGCTTTGCCTTACATCAGTGCTTATCAAATTGGGGGGTCATGTGGAATGTATTTTTCTGTTAATGTTAAAAAGGATACATGACACTGCCTTACATAAACATTGCTAGCTTAATGCTAACCCACAATGCAAAGCCTTGTGACAAGCTCAGGAAATAAGCATTGATGTGAAGGGATATTTGAACACAAAAGATGCAGCAACACTATTAGACAGACAGTGTAACACCACTCACACGCATATATTCTTCATCCTCTGCAAACAACCAACATTGCAGCTGTTTATAGAGCAGTTTTGGCTGTTTCTCTGTTATTGTTATAAATTGTACTGCCACATAGTGGTCTGGAGCTGCACAATTTTTCAGGTCTCAGGTCTATTTCGGATATATGTTTCAATCGGGCCCAATACAACAGAGGGGAATCTTTTTCATTTTTTCTTCTTTGCCCTCATTAGGCAGTACTACGAGATGCTGTACAACACGGCGGACGAGCTGCTCCATCTGGTGGTGGACCAGGGTGTGCGCTACTCGGAGCTGGAGTACATCAACGCCCTGTCGCTGCTCCACCGCAGCCAAACGGGCGTGGGCGACCTCGGCACTCAGAACACGCGGCTGCAGCGCTTGAAGGAGATCGTGTGCGAGCAGGCCGCCATCAAGCAGGCCAGCAAGGACAAGAAGATCACCACCGTGTGATCCCACCACAAACTTGGGGCCTGTCTCGTCTCTTCTGTTTCTTGCGGGCAAACTGCTATCTTCATCTCAACCCAGCCGGTCCCTCAAGACCTCACGGCGATGCCTCACGGTTCTTCCAAGTCGTATTTCCCCAATGAAATAATTGGAAAGCGCTCGATGATACTGCAATGCTTCACTGCGAGTACGAATCAAATTCGTCAGGGTTGGATTTGTGCAAATAGTGCAAAAAACAATGCAAATAGAAGAAAACCGAATTGGCGAAAAAAATCAAAGCGAAAAATACATACGCAGTTTTGAAAGATGTGGTGATGTCATCACAATTTGGATATTGTACTTGGTAGAAATTGCGCTCACAGGTTTTGGATTCGTAGTCACAAGAAGAAGAAAAAACACAATTTTCATTTGTACTCACAGGGAAGCATTTAAGCACACAAATGATAACTATCACTGATTCGAAGTTAATACCTCAGTCCCCCTTTCCCAGCATCTATCATATTGACACTTTGGCCCGACGGGAAAACAGCTGCAGGCTCCTCTTGGATGAGTTTGCCGAAACTTGGCAAAATCCCTCAAAAAGGCTCTTTCTTGCTGCAATTCCGTACATGGGAAACTTGAGCACAATATTAAGTGACAGGCTGCGTTGGAATGCACACAGTCACGGGAGACCATTTCAAACAACCCTCCTGCATTTTTTTTTTTAATTTCCTCACGTTTTTTAAACGTCACTTTAAATGTATAATAGTCTAAATGTACAATACCGATCATGCACACAATAAAAACAAAAATGTGTTTTGTCTGGTGTTTTTGCTCGGCGGCCATCGTGAACGATTCACGTCAGCATCTTTAGTCATTTAAATAACATCGTAAACATGTTACGCGTATATTATTGCGTCACAGTCACATGGTTACTTCAAGATGCCCCGATTACCTCACATCCGATGAGGTATTCGTCCGACGACATGCGTTGCAAATGTGCACTTTCTCACCCCGTTTTCAAACCAACGTTAACAGTCGGCCTCGTCATCCAACTCAACTTTATAGGTAATTTTTGTGCTATTTCTTTTCTTTGTAAACTACACTGGCGATTGTTTAGTCGCCGTTCATGTCACAGGAGTGATGGACGTAGAAACACTACATTACCCACAAACCCTCTCTCTGTCATGCTTCGTTGCTTAGCAATGTAGCCGAAAGCCTTGGTGCGCTAATTGCCAGACGGCTACCTGGAAGACGTCACAACGACGGCGTCCTAGTCTGTCGCCGAGTGTCATTTTTGACGACTTTTCGTCATTGCACATTTTAAATAAGCAACCAATAGTTGAGCCGAGTGGATTGAAAAGAGGCGATCAGGTGTGTGGACATGACCGAAATTGTAAGTGTGACTTAAATGGGAAAACGCCCCAAGTTTCTGCTATATTTCACCTTGATTTCGCCACTTTTGCAATCACGCCCAGGTGAATGTGAATTGCGTTTTTGTATTTAATACTAATATTAGAAACGGCATACATGATAAAGTGCCGTTTAAGTGAGGCTTTCTGAATACATAAGCACAGCAGTACACACTATCTGCTCCAATTCAAATGTTATAAAAGAACAATTTTAATTTAATTTAATTTAATTTATTAATTTATTATTTTATTTTTCGGTTGAAAGGAAGCACCTGTGGCTAAAGACAAATTCTGGCAGGGAATTTTACTGTACCTGGATTTCGTTTTTCTGTCTAGTTCCTGCAACGCTTGCTCTGGTGCGTTTGTACGAATTTTATTCTTTATTTTTTTGTTATTTTGTGCTCCCAGGACGTGGTATTAAGTGCCGGCTTGGTGGCCAGCTGCGTGGCACGCCTTGGACGTTTTGACACTGGACTTCAGCATCCATACTATCATGTGGCGCTTCCTGTAAAATGAATTCTTTCAGCTTTTCATCTCTTAAAACACTCATTATCACATGACTTTTTTTGTTTGTTTTTTTTTACTTTACCAGGGCCGCAAGCTCAAGGACATCTCGGTTTTGTGTAGTTACATTCACCTGCAAAAGCTGGAGCTTCCAAACAACAGAATTACAGGTGAATACGTAATATTTGAATATTTCTTTAGGGTGTTGCGGGTTATGTATTGATAATGTTCCCATTGTGTAGATTTGTCATGCGTGAGCAACATGCCCTTCCTCGTCATCCTGGATGTCTCCCACAACGAGATTGCGGATTTCTTTGGCTTCGATCCACCGAAGAACCTGAAGGTAAGCGGCGAGCGGGAGGGACCTTGAGCTGACAGCGGAAGACAAACTTTGACTGGTGGCTGCGTTATTCCCCATGACGGACCCGCACGCCATCTGCCGTCACTCCAAACATGCTTAAAAGGCTCCCGGCGCCCTTGAATAGTCAGCTAATTGAATATCCTGCTGGAATTAGTCCATTCCTGCCTGCTGCTATTGCAGGAGGTCAACTTCTCCTACAACGTTTTGACACAAATGAAGGACATGTCTGCCTACGAGAGACTCGTCAAACTCGATCTGGACCGTATCCTTTAATAAGCGAAAATGAGAGGCGCGCGGGTTTCACGCGGCGCCCTTGACTGGCCGCCGTTCAGACAACCGCTTGAAGCAGATCCACGGTTTGGAAAAATGCTGCAAGCTGAGCCATCTCAGCGTGGCGCACAACAACATTTCCAGCATCTGCAGTCTGGACAACGTGCCGCTCAAGGACCTCAACCTGGTCAGTCCGATGTGCCGTTATTCATTCCGTTTCCATTCAATAAATAAATAAACACTATAATAAAAAATACTGCGGGTTTACCGATCTATTTTTCAAGCTATTATTCGTCCTTTGAAGTCAGAAAAATATCGCTGAATGTCTTCTCTGTACGTGTCCAGAGGGGGAACCAGTTGAAAAGCACAGAAGGTCTGGAGAACCTGAAGAGGCTCCAGACTCTGGACCTCTCCATCAACCGCATCCGCAGCCTGGCTGGCCTCAACAACCTTCACCTTCTGGGCTCCATCAACCTGGAAAATAATCAGGTGCTCGTGCACTGCAAAAGAAACCTCAGTGGCCGTGGTTACACTTTGGCACTTTTTTTTTTTTTTTTTGGAAACAGATTTCTGAGACGGATGAGTGTAAGCACATTCACAGTCTTCTGCTGCTGAGGGAATTGAGTCTTTTGGGGAACCCTGTGCAGGTAACATACATAGAGACTAGAAATGTCAGAAAAAATCTGCTTTTGGAAAGAAAATACTGCTTGGTTTTAAATGCTTTACATGTGACAATATTTTTGTGTTAGGAGCAGCCAGAGTACAGGTTGCTGGTGGTCTTCCTCCTCCAGCATCTGACTATGTTGGACCAAGAAAATGTCACCATTGAAGAGAAGGTTTGTCACAATAGAAATCCGCACGTACAGTTCAGTTGTATTTAACTTTGATGCAATGGGAAAAACAGATTTAGAGGATGTTTCCAAACTTTTGACTGGTGTCGCTGCACTCGGCGATGACGACCGAGGTCGGGTATATGTCATCCAGGTGCTGTCCATCAACAAGTACGACCCCCCCTTGGATGTGGTGGCGGCCAGAGATCACATGACCCAGCTGATGTATCAGCTCATGCAGCCTCAGCTCCTCTATGACTCGTTAGTACCTCGCTTACCTGGAGCCGTTCTTCCTATCTTCTTGCTCAAAGACATGGGTTCATTCGTCGTTCTTTTAATGCTCCTGTTGTTTGTTTGCGTGGAACGGCAATAATATCCCGGGATCTTTTTGACCCATTTGCCATTTTTGAATTGATATGATTCAACATGAACTTTCAGCAGGGCATGCCCTGCTCATGTAAAGCTTTTCTTTGTTTTTTGACCTTTGTCTATGCAGCACTCTACCAAGCCACGACACTCCGTATCCCATGCTGATTCTGACCGGTCCACAAGGCTGCGGGAAAAGGGAGATGGCCCATCGCCTTTGTGAAGACTTTGAAGAGTACTTTGCATATGGGTCGGTTTCTTAGATTTTTTTGGGGAGTCCCACAAAACTGAGACGTTTTTTTGCTTTAAAGTGACGAAACCCGACTTATTTAAACCAATTCCTTTAACGTGCATTCCACTCCCTCCCCCGTTTTGTAGAATCAGTCACACCACCAGGGAGCCCTACATTGGCGAGGAAAACGGCAGCGACTACTATTTTGTCAGTGAGGAAGACTTTGAGCTGCTTGTGCAATGTGTACGTCTGCTTGCCGACATTCTTGTTATCGTCATCTGACGTTTTAGCATCGTTTGCTGTCCTTGAATCACTGAAGGGGGAGGGGCTTTGACCACGTCACCCTTTGGGTCAACCGGGGCTTCCCATTATTTCTCCTAAGTCAATGCTGACGTTGTTGTCCCATTGCAGGGGACTTTCCTCCAGACGACGCAGTATGCCGGCCACAGGTACGGTCTGAGCAGGGAGGCGGTTGAAGATGTCGCCCGGGAAGGACTGGCGTGCTGCGTGCAAATGGAGCTGGAGGCGAGTGGATGACGTGAACGAAGCCTCATGAGGCGCCTCTTGAAGGCTTTTTCAATATCCGGTCTCATTTGTCCTGATCTGTGTCGTCTGTGATCTTCCCAGGGCGTCCTGAGTATGAAGAAGAGCATCTTCGAACCCCGGTGCATCCTGCTGATCCCAACTCTCGCCGGCAACTACAAGAACATTCTGAAGACCCGAAACCTCTACACGGACGCCCAGATCGAGGCGGCCATGTTGCGCATGGAGATCTACGAAAACTTCAACAGAGAGCGTCCCGTCTTCTTTGACAACGTCATCCGTTGCGGTACCTACCTAAGCCCCCGGACCGCAGTTTGGGCCTCAGTAAAATCCATACAGCCCAATTCCACCGCCGTTATCGCTTTGGATGAAGGCAAAAAATCATGCCGGCAAAACGCAGAGCACTGGTCACAATTATGCAGCCGCCTTTGCTTTCATTGACGCGGAATCGGAGCTTCTGCAGATGCCTCGGCCACTTCATTTTGTGTCTGTGTACCTGCAGATTACTGGGAGAGGGCCTACCAGATGCTGGAGAGGGTTGTCAAGAACTACTTGTTGCTGGAGGACCAGGAAGAAGGTAACAATAGACTCTTTCAAAAATGTTCTTTCTTTAATTTCCTTACATGTCATGGAGCAATTTTTGAAAGCAAAACTGCATAAATGTCCGCAGAGGAGGCTCCAGAAAAAAATACGTCCCCCACGGAGCAGCTGAATTCAGACTCATCCCCAGTGGCGGAGCCCCTCAACAGAACCTGCGCCCAGACCGAGGAGCAGGAGCAGCTCCAGGAGCAGCACCTGGAGCAGCATCAGGATCAGCCGGCCCCTCAGAAGACTCCCACCGTGAGTTCTCTTGGAAAATTAGCCAAAGCTTCTTTGCTCCTCAGAACCTGCCTTTTTTTTTCATGGATTTGTCACGCACAGGAGCTGGCCTCCATGCAGAAGCGCGAGCAGCCGGTGAGAGAGGCAGTCATGGGCAAGAGTCCCGGGGTCTACAGTTGGCTGATCAGAAGGTTCGTCGTGAAGCGGCACGCACTTGAGCGTATTTCTGAGTGTAGACCCTCTCCGACCCCTGCCAGAGGGCCCATTTGCACTGATTGGCCGGCCCACTTGTCCTAACTGCCTCGCGGCGCTTTGTTTGGACTCTCTCTTTGACCTTGAGGCCGATGGGGCTAATTCGATGGGCTCGGTGTAGTGTTTCCACTCAGCGCGGAGCCCTCAACTCCTCGTAAAAAAGATCAAAAAGAGCAAATCATACGTTGAGCCCTGAAAGGATGCTTACAATAAATTGCCGGTGCCTTGAGATACAACTTTAAGGAACGATTTCAAGAAAGGAACGCTCTCGACCAGGGGTCACCAAACCCAGGTGGCCCTTAAGGATTGCGTGAGTAGCCCGCAAGTGATAGAATTTTACAATGATAGTAAATTTCACATCGCGCTTGATTGACATATTTCTAACAGCCAATTGTGAAAAATCTTGATCGGCATCTTCGCAAAAAAACATCAATTAACCTATAACAATAACAATATGACTGAGCAAATGCGTCATTTCAGAAGAGTGTCAAACTGATAGTCATATTACCAATTTATCACTGCATGACATAAACTCATTGATTGCCAGAAGTGAATTATTACTGCTACCTCTACTCAAAGTGCCTGAGGTAATCAAGTACCGTATTTTCCACACTATAAGGCGCACCTAAAAGCCTTATTTTTTTTCAAAAGTTGATGGTGCGCCTTATCAGGTGCGCCTTATATATGGTTCAATATTGAGATCCAGATAAAGTAAGCTTTAACTGTTACTTTTGTGTGTTTACAGTGGAACAAGGTTGATCATATTGACTGAGTTATTATGCTATTGAGAGTTTAGAGTTATTATTTGAGTTATTATTACTACTTTGAGTATTACTATATTGTGATTGAAAAAGTTTTTAAATATGTCATTAATTGAGGGTGCGCCTTATAGTGTGGAAAATACGGTAATTGATTACTTGACCTTAAGTGCCAGCCATTCCTTGACCTTTTCTTGACCCCCCAGAAAAATGTATTAAGTGCTTCGGATTGATGTGGGTGTCTCCACTCAAAAAGACATTAAAAAAATGTCTTTTATTGAATGAGTTAATCCTTTAATCGTGCAATAAAATGAATTCAAACGAGTAATTAATGGCCAAATGCACAAGGTTGAAGCCTAAGTGTAAAAATGTCAGGCCAAATATAATTCCAGTGACGCCTTTTCTTCTGTAGGCCCCGGGGCCTCATCAACACACACACACACACACACACACACACACACACACACACACACTCAGAATTGCCGTCATACGTTTGTTCCTCAGCCCCGGAGTGTTTGCGCAGAGGATTCCAGACGTGTCTTCTTGTCTGCACTCATCTTAGCTGGGATGCGTTCCAGCTTGCGAGTGTCTCCTTCATGTATTGTCACCGCGCATCACGTCACCGTCCAATCATTGAGTCCCTTGGGCCGTCGTTTCGGTTTCCAGGCAACAAAACAAAAGTGCACTTTTTCGATTCCTTTCAACTCGGAATCCGTTCTAACTTCCACTTGTCATGTGTCCCCGCCCCGACAGCTCAGACGAAGCTCCGGGATCCTCGGCGGATGCCGTCCAAGGTATTTGGGTGAGAAATTTGCGTCTCACCTGTGGGGTTCTCATGTCCTCAATGTCCTTCGAAGGTGACAGGCGGGCGTCCAAAACGCCGACCGGCATCACGCCATTTTGCGACAGGCGTCCCGGTTCCGACGTCAAGCCCGTCCTGCCTCCCATCCCGCCCGGACGCAAGACCCCGCGGACCCATAGCCCCTCGCCGTCGGCCGGTCGGCGCCAGGTCCAAGCCAGCACGCAGGGATAGCGTCCAGGTTCCTCAAAGCCTTGTGCGGTATTGTGTCCAAAACAGGGACGCGTTTCTCCACGTATTTCAGCCACGGGCTCTTAAGATTACAAAATTGTTGGGCCGTTTTCAACTTTGACATGATGTCACCATCTGGGGGAAATTTCAGCTCCCCATCGTTTTCATTCCTTGGAACACGCCTTTGATGTTACATTTCCAGTAGGACGCAATACTGTACAAGGACGTCAAAACGGCCGCTTGTTTTTTTTTTTTTTTTTTTTCAACTCCTACCTCATCTGTCAGTGGCACTGTTCCAAAACAAACAACTGTGCTCGACTTTGGCTTTTGGTGCTTCTCGTGCTCAAACACGTCAGGATAGAAATATATTTTTTTAATGCTGATGACCATGTTAAAGGACTAGGAAAAACCTGCACTCTCCCTTTTTTTAATGGTCTTTTTGGCCATTTTGCATCCGCTGGAAAACAGTCAAAGGATTGGAATTGAAGCCAAGGAAATGACTACAACCTCGTTGTGGTTAACAAATACATTTTTTTCCTATAAATGAAATTTTGGCCACTATCCACACAAGTCTCAAAGGACTTCACAGGTTTTTTTGTTGTCGTTTTTTCCCAGGACTCATACCAGTGCCTCGTAATCAGATATTTTGAACAGAGCATTTTTTCTTAAAAGGAAAAATGTTGATGTTCTAACTTGGTCCCCAACCCCCGGTACCGGTCCGTGGATCAACTCGTACCGGGCCGCGTGGGCTGCAACCAAAATAATGTTTTGGAGTCGATTTAGTTTACCAGTTCATACATTTGTGTTGAACTTTGTTTTTAGCGCCGTCTCTGGCCGCTCTTGATATTACATAAATAGTGAGACGGATGTTGTGGTTTTTAGAGCAGCAAGCAACCCCTCACATAGGATTGCATGTATTTTTCTGGACAATTTTATTTGCAAAATTTAGGGACAATAGCCTGCTCCCTATAGTTAATTACAGAGAAAAAAAAACTAAATAAATGTGACAATTTTTTGTATATTTTTATTTCAAACAATCACGTTGCACAGATCCAAGCAGTCTTTTCTAAAGTTAACACAAAAAGTTATGTACTGTAGTTTCTTGAAATAAACGCACTTAAAGTTATAAATCCAGCCATCAGATTTATTGAAAAAAAATGCAGATTCCAATGTTTGTGAATTTACTAATTATGGGAATTTACTAATTACGGGATCAGCCAATCATCAGTTGGTCCCTAGCACTTCGGGGACTGTAGGGATTTCCGGAAACAGTCTCGTTTTGACTAGCCGCTCGAGGAGGGGTAGGGAAGTGGCAGTAAAACAGGTGAAAATGCGTTGAACCCGAAGAGAATAACTAATGCATTTCTGTGAATGGCTTCAATTTTTTTTTTTTCCTAAGAATTGATCAGAAATTCTCTTATGTTTACTATTGGCCAGTGAACGCATCCTGAGAAGGTTTGCAGGTGTTGCGCGTTAGTATGCAAACAAAGGCGCCGTCAATCTCGTGCGTCCGCACCGACTGCCGCATGATGTGGCGCAATGCTCAGTCGCCATGGCAACGGCTCTCCTCCCCATCCTCCCGCCTCCCTTTGTCCCGCCGCGCGTGGACGTTTAACTCCCGGCCGCCTCTTCCCTGCGGACGCATTCATTTTCTGCCAGATTCATTGGCTGTCGACTTGGGGGAGGAAAAAAAAAAAAGTTTCCCTTTTAATTAGTTTGGTGCAGTGTGTGTGTCGTCCATCTATCCGTGTCGCCGCCCTCTCCTTTCGTCTCTATCGTCGTCCTCCATGCGCCCCGCCGGCTCTCCGGCGTAATTAAAGGTAGCCAGTGCGGATAATAGAACCGTAATGGTGTGTAATTGTCATAATCAATACATAGTGCGTACTAAAGAAGTGGGCTTTTATAAATTTAGAGTGGAGGAGTTGCCGCTTGGGTCCTACCTTGCACGCCTCGTAAAGTTCCGCTGACCTTGAAGGGATTTTTTTTTTGTCACATTTAAGCAATGGCTTGCTGTAGCAGAAGTTAGCTTAGCGCACAGTTGTCATACTCCAGTCCTCGAGGGCCGGTATCCTGCAGGTTTTCTGGTTTTCTCCCCTAAACACACCTGATTGAAATTAGGATCAATTTCAAGCGCCCCCCCAGAGCTGACTAATGAGCTAATCATTTATTCAGGTGTGTTGAGAGAAAACCACAAAAACTGCAAGATACCGGCCCTCGAGGACTGGAGTTCGACAACGACGGGTTAGCGTGAGCACACGCCAAGGACAAAGTCCTGTTGCAGAAGACAGCATTCATGTCTTTTTTTTGTCAAGCATGTACTCCCTCAGCGTGCAAAAAAAAAAAAAGCAGGGCAGACTACATTGCTGTGTCATCTGTGTGATTTCATAAAATTTGGAACAAAATAATTGAGAACACGTTTTGCAAAGAAGTCACTACAATTTAGCTATAAGTTCCTTCATTTTCCAATTGATCTGCTCTTAATTTGAAAAGAAAAGGCTCCCGTTATGACCCAAAAAATTATTCTTGAAACTGTTAACCTCTTCAATCCCCCCTCCTGAGCTTGTGTCTTCAAAGGTTAAGTGACATCACCCCCGTGAGCCCCCCAGGGTGGGACGACCTCCACCTGGAAGCAGGGAATGGGGTCAAGCAGCTTGGCAGAGCAGGTACAATAACCTCCGGGCGATTTCAACCACCGCGTTCGAAAGCCCGGACGCCTGTTTGAAAAACAGGAATCGGCCCATATCAGCGCTTCACCTTGGCATCCCGCGGCCATTTTCTTTTCCGAGTGAGCTCTGCCACAAAAATTGCAATGACCCGCTGGCAGAAGACTTGTCTCTGCTTGTGTGTGGAAGTGCGTGCGTCATCCCTCAACCGTGACCGACGTGCCGTTTTATACAACGCATTCCACTAAGCTCCTGACAGGTAAAGGTTAAAAAAAAACGTGTACTTTGACGCTTTCCCTTTTTTTGTGTTTTTAATCAAGTTTAAAGACAGAACATGCTATTTTTTTTTTTTTTCCCACAGGGACTTGAAGTGCTGTTGACTGCGTTGGAGAAGGGCGGCCGCAGGCCTTGGCAATCTTCTAGTAAGTTCTCATGTATCATCAAGCAATACACATTTGTTCTTGCTCCCTTGCCTTCTGTTTTCTCAGCATTGATGGGATTTACCCAGCCAAGGCGCTTTCCCTCATTATTTGGAGATGCATTTGTCGGCTGGGGAGCGGTAATTGGACACGCGCTCGTGACTCATTCTCCTCATTCTCTCGGCCGCGTCTCAATCCTCTCTTTCGGGTCGAAAACGCCGGCCTCGCCGCGCGACCTCTCTTTTGCCTCCCGTTGCCATGACGGCTCGCGTCACAGTCGCGGACGGCTAATTAAGTCAATTCATCACGGCCGAAGTGGAAGAAAGAACGAAAAAAAGTCGTGGATGCACTGTTTACGCGCCCTCGCTTTCTAAAACGTACACTCCCGCCCAACGCGCGGCTTTGCAAAATCGCACACAGGAACGTGGAGCCATATTCGGTATTTGGGGTCGATCGTAATCGCTATTCGAATTTAAACGAATGATGATTGTGTGCGGTATGTATGTGCATATGTGTGTAGATAGAGTAATAGATCATCAAAAATGGGCTATGTGTCCCAATACTTTTGCTCATATTGGGCTCACTTGCGTTTCCTGTATTTTTTGTGTGTTTGATCATCTGTTGGCCGCACATTCCCCGCGCCCCGCCCACTCGTAAGCCTCCAAACTCTCTCGCTCGTCATCCTCGACTCCCTGCGGCTTTCGACATCTATTGCATTTTTTTCTTTGCTTGTTTAACCCTCCCGCCCCCTCCCCATTTTCTCTTTTTGTTTCTCTCGCCTCCCAACGCGCGCAACTGTGTCTGCCCGCGGCGTGAATTTAATCACGAGTGCGCCGCGGCCTCATGTCGCCGGGGGAGCGAACGAGTCACTGGCGTACGCGCCGACCCACTCGGAGTAAACGCCGCTATTAGCCGTCCGTGTCCCCTGCCGCATGAACACATCCAGCAGGTTCCGGGCCGCGGCTCTCGTTGCGCACCCGCGGCTTCATGTGCGGGCGGCCGTAATGGCGCCGTCGTGCCCCGACGTGACATGTTTACGTGCGCCCACCAAAGCCCTTTCTGAATAGCCTCCTCTTGTTTTTTGGGGCTTGCTTGTACGGCGCAAGAAGTGAAGAAATCTAGTAGCCTGCAAAAAAGTGGTGTCAAACTCATTTTAGCTCGGGGAAAACTCTATTCTCAGGGTGGAGGTGCTAATCACTGCGAGCCGCCTGACAGTAACTATGTTGTTGTAAAATATTGATAAATATATATATATATAAATGCAGGAACGGCCTTTTGACCCTTTGACATTTTGAACTTAACGAAAAACTATTTTGAGCAGTTGTAGGACCACTAAGGTTTGAAATGAAAGAAGTGCGATTTGATTTTCTATCAAAATCGTGATTGCAATGCGAGAGAAGGTCCCATCGGGAAACCGAACTCTGGTGAGACCAGAAGGTCTTCCCGAGCGGGCTCGTCCAGGGATGGCATGTGACGAATTCGCTACGCGTACCGGGCTCAAGAGGTCAGGAGGGATGAAGTGTAGCTGGTTTTGGGAAAACGGCGGTCCTTCTTGTTTTCAGCGTCCCGCATTGCAAGCCTTGTGAAAACAAAGCATCAGTGTGCTTTACGGTCCCATCGGGACTCCCTTCAGAGAAGAAGACTAACAGCCTAACTCGGGCCCCGTGACTTCCTCTTTGACGCTCCGGTGCGATGCCCCGCCGCTCCTTTCATGTCGGAGAGGTCAGCGGCGCGTTGGCGCGGATGCCGGAAAACACATTTTGCCTTTATTTTGAGAATAAATCCCGCCCGCCGCCTTTTCCGTACCCCGTGACGTCGTGCCTGCCGGGGTCTTTCGAGGTCACGCGTGTCAAGGCTCACAGCTGGCCGCATCGCTCCAAAATTCCAACAAGGCGAGCGAAAGGACGCGCTTGTAAAAGCCGATGGAACCCGGGTGTCGGTTTGCTCTTTGGGCGTCGGGGCGGACGCCCAGCAGGCGCCCCCACCCGGGCCTCTCGCCCAACTTTTCATGCATATTAGCCAAGCCCCCAAAAATGCAAGTGTCATTCATTCGCACGCACCTAACTCCTCCCCATTTTTGTCTTGCAGGGGATTTTTCCAGCCCTGCCTGCAAGTCACTTGAGCACAGAGGTAAGTCGAGCGCTTGCAAATCCATTCAGAATTTGTCATCTTTTTACCGCATGCTTATCATCTTCTCTCTTTGGGATGACGCACTTACACCTGGCCTTTTTTTTTTCGTCGCTTTTTTTTCCCACGTGGAAACTTTACGCTTTCGGCTTGGGGGGAAAAAAAAAAAATGTGAGCGTAGTTTGGCGGAGATAATCCATTCCGGAAAGCAGCAAGGTGGAAAATGCCATTATGTAGATAAAGCTGATGTACGGCTACACTTGCGCGGAGAGAGTCAGTCAAGTTGTTCAAATAAACCCTCGCGCCGTTTTGGATGGCTCACACGATCCTAAGGCCACAAAAGAGAAATCAGTGCGGCGCGCCGCCTCGCATTGATCAAATCCTCCACGTCTCGACTGGCTTATAACCCCCGGCAAAAATGATGGAATCGCCACTCTTGTAGGATGTTCATGCGGTTGTTTAATTTTGTGCAAAAAAAAGTCATTTCCAAAAGCCGCTTTCCGGCTTAAAACGACACTAAAAGAAATGAAGAAACAAGGTCCATAGGTGTCGAACTCCAGTCCTCGAGGGCCGGTATCCTGCAGGTTTTTTGGTTTTCTCCCCTCAACGCAACCGATTTAAACGATTAGCTCGTGAGTAAGCTCTGGGGGAGCGTGAAAATGATCCTAATCGGGGGTGTTTAGGAGGGAAAACCTGCAGGATACCGGCCCTCGAGGACTGGAGTCTAGAATTTATTTTTGGGGATATTTTTTTGGATGCATTTGAGATGGCGGTCATTACATCAGCAATAAATGGAACTTTATGTTTTCTTAATTTCTTTTAGTGTCTCTTAAAGCGACATTTTTTGTACATGCAGAGACAAGCGGCCGGCTCGAGCTCGCAAAGGTCGCATATGTCGTCTGCCCTTCGGCCAGGCGCTCCGACCGCCATCTGGAATTTGGCGCGATCGCTCCCTCGGGAGCCCGCTTTTTTTTTTTTTTTTATGGCACTTTTGTGCATAGCTGAATTGGCCACAGCAGACCTACCTTCATTTATTGTATGTTTTTTTTTTGCCTTCGAGGAAAAATATAAAAAATAGCGAGGTGAACCCGCAATAGTTCCGGTCATCAATGAAAATTGGCAATCAAGTAAAACTGCAATAACCCAATTGTGATACAGCAAGGGAAGAAAATAAGAGTAGTAAAAGCAAGCAAAATTAAACGGCATTTTCATGTGTCTTCTGGGGAAATAATGAACAGAAAAAAACTCGCTGTCGTTAAACATATAGGATGCCATTATTATCGTCAAAGATGAAAGGTGACTATAAAAAAAAAAAAATATGTTCGCAGGCTGGGTGGATTCCAGCTCTGCAATGTGTGCCGGCCTCTTTTGAGTGGTTGGCTTCGTAAATTCCAAACGGCGTGTTTGTTTAGAGCGCAGGTGTCAAGCGCCGGTCCTCGAGGGTCCTCGAGGGTCCTCGAGGGTCTTTGGTGTTTTCCAGGTTCCTTTCCCCGGAACATCTGATTCAAATGATTAGCTTACCAGCGAGCTTGAAACGCATCCTAACCATTTGAAGCAGGTGTGTTTGGGAAGGAAGTGTCGAAAACATGGATACCGTCCCTCCAGGACTGGATTGAACATCTATGGTTTAGATGCCGCAGCGGAGGAAATTAGGAGTGATGAAAAATGGCCGCTAACCTTTTCTCTCTCTTTGACGTCCCCCGTGTCAGTTCAAAGGAAAAAACCGCGGGAATTGATGATCCCGGCGTGCTTGTGAGGCCGGGCGGAAGGAAGAGAGGCTGAAAAAAAAGCGGCGAGGACAAAGTGCACCGGGAGAAGGAGACGATGGGGCGCTCTTACCTTTGCATGATGCTTCTGTTGTTTTGCCCGCCATGTTGGAGCGTGACGGCACCAGCTGAAGGTAGGTATGAGTATCGGATTTAAAATAAATGGTATCGGAAGTACGTGAGTATTCAATACAAACTGGGTAATAAGGACACCATTTTTTCGTATCTTGCTGTGGACCATGAGCGTTTCTTTTGTTTTTTTGTGAGGAATAATGGTGGAAATTTTGCGGCAGGGTGCAGGACAGCGGCGCAGGCGGACGTGGTGTTCCTGCTGGACGGGTCGTGGGACGTGGGCGCCGGCGGCTTCTCTTCCATGAAAAACTTTGTCTCCGCCATGCTGACGTCCTTCCGGGACAGCCCGGCGGGCGCCGAGGGCGTCCGCTTCGGGGTCGCCGTCTTCGGGGACGTCCCCAGGTAGAGCGACGGCGAGCGCGGCTTCGGCGGGGCGCCTGACTTGTTTCCGGGCCCCCCCCAGGATGCCCATCGCCTTGACGGACTACGGTTCCCTGGAGGAGGTGCTCGGGGCTGTGGGGAGGCTTCCCTATGAAGGCGGGGCCAGGAAAATGGCCGCCGCCCTGCGCTTTCTGGTCCAGCAGGTTTTCAGCGCCGCCATCAGTCGTGATCACGCGCCCAAGGTACTACGATCGATGCCATGACGCGATTGGCCCCAAGAAAAACGGCGTTAAACCCGACTCATCAAGTATTTTCCCGGCAGCGGCGGGAAGGCTCGGAAAAACGCCGGCGCTTAGCGTCCCTCATCAGCCTGCTATCTTGAATCAGTTCTTTTGGCTTCGTTTATTCAATTATGAATTCAATTATAAACTAAATCTTGAACAAATCCGAGGGGAGCTTTAACAAGTGGGATGCTGTTTTGAAACGAGGGTTTAGTTTTTTTTTTTTCGCCCAAACTGTGGTGAATTAATTATTTAGCTCCATAACTGTGCAAATGTTTAAAGTGTAGAATGGATTCCAGCTGTAAAACAAACATAGTCGCTAAATCCTGATGGGGCTTTTTTTTTTTGTCGAATTGAGTTTAAAAAATGGTGGACTGTATCACT
Organism: Hippichthys cyanospilos; assembly: GCF_059441005.1. Classification (NCBI taxonomy): domain Eukaryota; kingdom Metazoa; phylum Chordata; class Actinopteri; order Syngnathiformes; family Syngnathidae; genus Hippichthys; species Hippichthys cyanospilos. The sequence goes on along the minus strand of NC_142390.1, from coordinate 1,864,258 downwards.
CAAATGTTTAAAAACACTGAAGAGTATTGATGAAATGATTTGGCGAATGAAAAACAGTTTGATAAACAATTTTGATTGGTCCATGGAGGCAACTTTTGCCTGGATAGCAGTTTTGCTCATTTTGATATTTTCTCAATCACTTTTATGACCTAAATGATGCTTAATAGGTTGAATTTCTTCTTCTGGGCCAATTTGAATTTGCGGTTTCCAAACTTTTGACTGGTACATTATCTCTACAAATACAGTGAGACCCGGTTGCTTCGTTCTTCTGAATTTCCTGCTTTGACTTGCGAGCAAATATTTCACATGAGCACTGTTTGAACTCATTCATTTGACGAAATGAAAAATCGATGAGACCTCAAACTGTTTGTAGCTTTTTGTCAAATGAAACATAAAACAGTTCCACTATCTGTTTAGCTAAATGCTAACAAACAATGCGAAACGTCAAATGTGCTAGCGAAAAGCAAGACTGTATAATAATACTTGCGGGCATGTACGTATTCTTTATCCTCTGCACAGAGCGACCGATGAGAGCATATTTACATTCTTTTAATGAAGTACCCTTTTATGGAATATATTTTTGTGCTTAGGTGGCCATTTTGATCACAAACGGAGCCTCGGACGAGCCGTTGGGCGCCGCCGTCAAAGAAGTGGCCGACAATGGGATTTCGCTCTATGCTGTGGGTGAGTCCTATACAGTATGTCATGAAAACGATGGATAGCAGCCCCCCCCCCCCCCCCCCCCCCCCCCCCCACCACCACCACCCCCCCGCGAAGTCCACTACTTCCCTCGCACATACATTTCACAAGCGCTGCAATAATTACTGCTCATTAGCCAATGGCTCTCTAATTGCGCCCATTATTCAGCGGCCCATTCGTCCTCGCCTCCGACACGGGGATTCCGTTCCTCTTATTCATCACCGCGCCTCGCTTGTCAACGCGCATCCAAAAACAAAAGACGCTCTGGCTACGGCATATGGAACACGTATGTGCTGCGCCTCGGGGCGAATGGATTCAAGCCTCGTCACGCCAGAAGCCATTCAAATTCTCCATCCAACATGCGCAAGATATCGAAATAAACGACGTTTCATGCGCCGCCGTTCATCCACGACGATTAATTAACCAAATTTATCGACGCTTGGAGAATCTGTCGGAAGGATCTAGCAGATTTTCAGCAACCAAATCATGAAAGATTGTTTTCCTTTTCAGAAAAATGTCCTGTTTTCTAATTAAGAAAAACGCGTTTCCTAAAATCTGATTAACCGACAGATTAATAATTAAAATAATCTGCAGTCGCATCATTTCTCATATTTGATCAATTTTGTATCGAGACGTAAAATTGTCCCAATCCTTCCAATCTCAGACTCTCGACAGTAATTAGACGCCGACCTTTTTAGCTCTCCAAAAACAGGGCGTGTTTAATGAAAATAAAATGAATCAATATTTGACCTTGTTTGTTAGCGTTGCGAACCAAACCAGTAATCTAATAATAACAATAATAATAGGATACATTTGTTTCTGTTCCCTGCTATTATTTTGAGTAAATGTGCTGTTTTTGAATAAAAAAAAATAGCAAGAACAACGTTTTTTTTATTAGAATCATAGACAAAATAATCGACGGATGGATCAACTATTAAAATAATCTTACGTCTGAGTCAGCTTGTTGAAAATGTGCTGTTTCATTGAAGGTTAAGCACGCTCGAAGTGAAGCGATTCAGAATACCGCAGCTCCCCCTAGTGGACTAAAACAGGCGTTGCAATATTGCTCATCATGCTTCTTGTGCTCAGGCGTGAGGGGGGCCGAGGAGGCCGAGCTTCGAATGGCCGTGTCCCCGCCGCACCAGGAGCACCTCTTGATGGCCGACGACTTCTCCCAGCTGGAGACCGTCCTCCCCAAACTGTCCCGCCGCGTGTGTTTCACCGCCTCCGAGCCGCCGCGGCCTGTCCAAATGCTCCAGCCCGGTGAGGGACACATCCAAGATAACTTCATCGGAGTGCATGATGACTTGCTGACTGATTCCGGTGTCCAGTCAAGGAGCCCGTCTTGGGTCCCAGAGATCTTCAGGTTAGCCAGCTAGCCTACGGCTCCCTCCGATTGACGTGGACGGCGGCCACGGGGGACGTCACAGGCTATCGGCTCACGCTGGTCCCTCAGGGCTCAGGGGGTCAACCCGTCCACTCGCAGCAGAGACACGTAAGCGAGAAAGCTCCGGACGCACGAGGCGCATGTTTACTAAAGCCCGTTCTGATTGAAGGTGGATCTTAAAGCCGAGGTGACCACGGTGGCGGTGGCGGAGCTGGACCCCGAGACGTCCTATTCCCTGAGCGTGTATGCGGTGTACCCCGGTCTCATCGGAGAGTCTGTGACGACTACCGCCCGCACAAGTGAGCGCGCCGCCAAATGCGATCGCTCCACCTCGTGTTCCAATTCATTTGCTCGTAATTTGAAAACCCGGCTGTTCTCGCAATGCCATTTCAAGGCCGTTCGCTTACACTTGCATTTTAAGCTGCTAAAATTTTATGTAGCAGTATTTGGGAAGCGCTGCTTGACGGCGCACTTCTCGTCTTCCAGCGCCCTTGCCTCAGGTGTTAAATTTCCGAGTGATCGAAGAGGGTCTTTTCTCGCTACGTCTGGGCTGGACGCCCCCTCTCAAGAAGCTCGACGGATTCCGCATCCTCATCCCGAGAGGTACGTCCACGACGACTTTATTGGCGCTCTGTCGTTTCTCGGCGTAATTAACCTTGTCCGCTTTGTCAAACGCAGCCAACCGACCGGGCTTCGTGTACGAGCAGCGGCTCTCGGGAGACGCCTCCTCTCACGTGATTGACAGCCTGGAGGAGGACACAAACTACACCATCAGTATTGATGCGGTTTACCCGCAGGGCCTGAGTAAACCGGTTTCCATCGTGGGAAAGACATGTAAATATTCTAATTGTGATGATTTTGTGAAAATTGCTGTCAGTGAGGCCACTTCAGCTCAGGAAGCGTGGAGAAAACGCACATAAAAGCATTCTAAAAAGCCCCATCTTGCTTCTGGTACTACACTATGTCCACAAGAGGGCGGTGTTGTTCCGTGCCATTTCAGATCGGTCCCTTTTTCCTGTCTGCTAAGCTTGAGGGTAATATGCAGATCTTTGCTCTTCAACGTTTTCATATTGTTTGTTGTTTGGATGTGTTTGTGTGTTATAGTGAAGCTGCTAGCAATTCAAGAGCTGCTGGTTCAGAATGCCACCACCGACACCGCACAGGTCAAATGGACGTCGGTTGACGGCGCCACAGGATATCGGCTCACGTGGGCATCGCTTGGTAATGCGGAAATTGAATATCCTTCACTATATGAACTTCTTTCTGTGAACTTACAGTAAATTTTTTACAAGATAGTTCTTCTGAGAGCTATTTTAAAATCTCACATTTGATAACCACTTTTCTATCGCTTAGTAGGGATGGATTAGTATCGGTGCCTTCTTTGAGGAATTGTGTCCCCGTGTCTTCCTTTGTCCTTTCAGAGGGTCACATAGAGAACATCAACCTCAGAGACACCTTTGACTTTTACATGATCCAGGGCCTCCACGCCGGCACCGAGTACACCGTCACCATGAACCCCGTCTTCGGAGACATCGAGGGGCCCGTCACCTCCACCAAAGTCAAGACATGTAACAACTGCCCGAATCAGTCCCAGGGTTTATATTTTGCGCGAAATGACCGGGCGTCCCCCCGACAGTGGAGAGCAGCGCCGTGCAGACTTTGAAAGTGTCAGCCGTGAGCACCAGCGGCGCCGTCGTCACGTGGAACGGCGTGCCGGGAGCCAGCGGGTACCGATTGGCCTGGGGACCCACAGTAGGTGCGTTGGCCACTTATCCTCCGTGCCTGCACGAGCTTCCTCTTCCGTCCCGTCCTTTGTCAGAATTCGCAGGTCGCGACCGTCCCAGGCAGTTGGCTCTCAACGCCACCACCACAGAGTACCAGCTGAGGAACGTGGCGCATGACACCGAGTACGCCCTGACTCTCTATGTGCTCTTTGGATCTCTGGTCGGGCCCGGTATCACCGCCACTTTCCGAACATGTCAGTACCTACATTGAGTTGACGTTTTCCAGTCACCTCTCGTGCCGATTAAGATTTGCCGCGGTTGGTTCGCAGCCCCTCTCGGTTACGTGTCCAGCTTTGAGGTCGTGGATTACAGCAGCGCCTCCATACGGGTGCAATGGAGTCCCATTGTGGGCGCCACCGAGTACAAACTCTCCTGGCGCACCGGTAAATGTTCCCGTTGGGCCTCCCCAGCCGGAAAACCATGTCACGCGCGCGCACCTCTGCGTCGGCAGGCGACGGCGGCCTCCAGTCGCGCTACTTGGACCGCGGCGTTCTCTTCTATCTCATCACGGGCCTGAGCCCACTCACCACCTACACAGTCACGGTCGCCGCCGTATACGGCAACGCCGAGGGACCGGAAGTCTCCTTGAGTCAAGTCACTGGTGGGGAACCGTAGCCCTGGTCTTCCATTCTTCCGTGTACCACCCGCTTGTTCTCCTTAGCGGCTGCCTTGGAGTCGGAACTGCCCCAGCTGGTGAAGGAAGTTAAAGTTGTAGACACGGGTGTGAACTCGGTCACCCTCACCTGGAAACAAACGCCTGGCGCAACCGCTTACAAAGTCTCTTGGATCCACTTCATGGGTAACACCTCGTCTCCTGAAATATACATCATGAACGTTTTATGAGCTCATTCTGCGCATCTGCAAATCTTCAAGAGAAAACATTTGTTTTACTGCTTTATCCACTAGGGGGAGAAGAAAAGTCCCACGTGGTACCGGCGGGGGTCACAACCTTCACTATCGAGAACCTACGCGAGGGCTCGGCCTACAAGATCCAAGTGTCCTCTGTGACAGGCGGTCGAGAGGGAAGCTCCGTCCTGGTCACGGCGCGGACATGTGAGTCATTCTTGACAAAACGTCCAGGCGCAGGTATGAAAAAAAAAAAAAAACAGGCACTCTGACTCTTCTCATGAAGTGGACCTTCCAAAAGTGAGCGGCTTCGCGGCAGTCAACACCACAAACAGCAGCACTGTTCTGAGCTGGAACCGAGTAGCGGGTGTCTCTGGGTACCTTCTAAGCTGGAGGCACATCTCAGGTGCGAGCCACCAACACAACCTCTCATTGTGTGTTTCGGCAGGAGGTTCAAAGAAAAAAAAAAAGTGACATCTTGACCGTGTCTTTTGTTTCAGTGTTGGACAGTAAAAAAGAGACGCTTGGTGTTAGTTTCACCTCATTTAAAGTGGGCGAGCTCCTGTATGGAAGAACATATATTTTCTCCATCAGGCCCTTGTACGGGCAGGTGGAGGGACCCGTCAGCTCCCTTTACCAGAGAATCGGTAAGGAAGAAGAGAGACTCGGGGGACAGGGGTCATGACTGAGGATTTTGCTTATCTGCATCTCAGTGGGACAGGATCCTCCGACATCCCGATGGACAACGTCGGCCCCGTCTGTCGCAAGCGGTACCACGACCCCCCAGACGTGTGCTAAGCCACCAGTTGGTGCCCGTAAGAAGACCCCAACTCATTCAACAGTGGCCCCGCCTCTCTTGAAAACACCAAGTGCGCCGACTGCAGCTCCATCGACCATAGGTATGTTATTTTTCTCCTTATAATAGTATAATTGCTTTGGAAAAGTATTAAGGCTCACTCAAAAGTCTCTCTAAGTTCTTCTGAGTGTCAGTATTCTCAGAATCCTCATTTTTTTCCAAATTTATTCTCAGAATTTTGACTTAGAATCCTGTAGAAGTCCAAATTAGGTTTTGGAAATGTAAATTCCGTCTCTGCCAGATTGCAGCCGGAGCAAAGTCGACGTGGTGTTCCTGGTGGATGAATCGTCCAGCGTCGGCACCGACAACTTTGACAAGATGAAGGAATTCATATCCCGGCTGGTCAACTACTTTCCGCTCATCGGGCCCGAAGGCGCACAGGTTACCGTCGGCCGACCCCGCCCGACGTCGTCCGGATTGCCAAGATGGCCGCGGACAAATTCTCCCTGCTTTCAGATGGCCCTGGTTCTTTTCAGCGATGAGCCTCGACTCCAGTTCCGGCTCGGCGATCACAAAGGTCGCGAGGCTTTACTCGCGGCGCTGGTGGCCTCGCGCTACGGAGGGGGCAACACCAAGACGGGTTTGTGCCGCACCAAACGCGCGCGGCGGGTGGAAGGCTTCGTCCGACGTCGGGCCCGGTCTCGACGCAGGAAAGGCAATCGGCTACGTCCTGCAGGAGATGTTTCAGGGCGCTCTGGGCACGAGGCGGGATTCGGCCCACGTCCTGATCCTGATCACGGATGGCAAGGCCCAGGACAACGTGGAGCCCCCCTCCAAGATGGCACGCGCTCTGGGTCGGTCCGAAGCCCGGCGCGGTCGACGTAGCGACCGAGCCGGCTCCCCTCTCACGGGACTCTTCGGCTCGCCGTAGGCGTCAGCATCCTGGCGGTGGGCGTGGCCAACGCAGACCCGCGGGAGCTGGAGCGCGTATCGGCACCCGCCGCGTACAAGAACGTCTTCTACTCGCCGACCTTCGATGACCTGGCCTCCGTCGAGGGAGATTTGATCGGGAGCGTCTGCGGCCAGGAGCTGCTCGCCGAGTTCCGGCTGCGCGACGACGAGGTCCGAGGACACCCTTGATCGATTGAATGATGTCATTTTTTTGGGGGGGGATACATCACTCCAGTTGTTCATTTTTAGATGACGCTGCTGGACACACCCACCGAGGACCCGGAGCCGGCGGAAGCTCAGGCCCCCTGCCAATGTGTCAAGGTAGGACGACCACGTGCATCACTTTTCAGGTTCTAAACTCGCGAGTCCATTGAATTTCTGCGTCTTTTCCCAGGGCCAGAAAGGAGAACGGGTGAGTTGAAATGAAACTTTGTCGTATGTTCAACCCGCGTTTAAGCCAACTCCTCTTTCAGGGCGATGCTGTGGGAGGTGGTCCGGTAAGTTTCCCTTTTTTGGCATTTTTCAACGTCACCTGAGATGTTCATTGCTTTCGTAGCGATTCAGGCAAAGTCCAGGACAGTTTGATCTTTTTAGCGCCACCAAGGGAGAGAAGGGCGAAAAGGTACAACGCGCACGCTTCCTCACAAATTCGGTCCGGGTTATTAAATGCGCCGCTCCAACCGCGTTGTTTTGATTTGATTACATTTCGGCCATATTGCTCTACGCCGACAGGGACCTCCCGGAACAGATGGCGTTCCCGGGCTGCCCGGGCGCCCTGGAAGAACCGGATCCCCAGGTTCTACTGGCCAGCGGGTAAATCAGTTCCTAAAAGAATGTCGCATGGACTCGGTGGTTTTAACATATCTAGTCTGAAATGGATCTTCTCTTCTTTCAGGGCACGCCGGGTTTACCAGGCGATACGGTAAAACTGAAATTTCCGAGTCCGATCTTTAAATCCCAGATAAATAAGTTTTTCCAAATGTGAGTGTAAAGTAAGGTTTAATAATGGCTGTTGCTACTGTCATAACAGGGTCCTCAAGGTGTCCCTGGTCCCAAAGGCCAAAGAGGAGAGAGAGTAAGATTCCTACTATCGGAATGTGTAGTTTGAAGACTTCAGGAAATACCGACGCCTCTTGTTTGTCGCCTCACAGGGCGAGCCCGGTTATGTCATCGCAGCCCCGGATGCAAACCTGCTCCCTGGCCGAAAGGGAGAACCCGGATCCTCGGTGAGACTCTGGCTCAACGTTTGTTGGGGAGTCTTCACCCGTGACTTTTGCTCAAATTAAATTTGATGACGTTTCAGGGTCCCCGGGGACCTCCTGGTAATCCGGGAGTCATCGGAGTCCCCGGTCTGCCTGGGCCAGCGGGGCCACCGGGAGCATCGGTCAAGGTAGAAAAAAAAACAAGGGAATTCCGGATTTACAGATGTAATATGTACAGATCTGGTTATTCACCGTGTGTTGTTCTACTGTCTTTTGAAGGGAGATCCAGGAGAAAAGGTACGTAAAAATCCCGCAACTTCATGGGACTTTAAAAGACATGTGTTGTATTTTGATCGCAAAGGGTTTACGTGGGAAGCCGGGCACCAAGGGTGACACGGGAGAGCCCGGGAGCCAAGTAAGTGCCAACGCAATCGGCCTTCAAATCAAAAACTCACCTTTCTTCTCTGTTTGCCCCTGCTACCAAGGGTAGCGCAGGGTTGCCAGGTCCAGTCGGCATCGACGGCGTGCCGGGCTTACCGGGTCCAAAAGGGGAGAAGGTAACCATGCCAAAAAAGGTCCGGTTCTCAATTTATGGTGGTATTTTACTCCTGTGTATGAAAAATTTTGCAGGGCGAATGCGAACATAGCTGGCAAGGTGCTCAGGGCCCCCGCGGAGAACCGGGCCAGCAGGTGCTCTACACAAAGCGACCAAAAAAATGAAGTCTGACCCATCATGCCAATTTCATTTACTTTTATCGTTTGCAGGGAACGGTAGGTGTAGCGGGACCGGTCGGCCCAAAGGTACCCCATACTCCATTCCCATTTATCGCCCTTCATTTAATTTCATTTGAATTTGGGATCGTATCACGCTTCTGTCCAGGGTGAACTCGGGGAGCAAGGCATCCAAGGTCGCATAGGACCTCGGGTGCGTATTTCCTGATTGCCCGTCCCCACACGATGAGCCGCGAAAGAACTAACCGGCTCTATATTTTGCTCCAAGGGGAAAAAGGGCCTAAAAGGGGAGCCGGCGGACAAGGTGAGTCCACCAACACCTTCTCATTATGGAACCAAGATGTTGGCGCCTGAAGGAATTATTGCGTTACATTCAGAGTTTCCAAACTTTTGACCGACCTAGCACATTAGCCGTAAAAATACAAACGTGCTTAATGAGTGAGGCATCGGCCACGCTAATAAGATAGAAGGCCAAAGTCGGTGTTAAATGAAGAAATGTCTTCCTTTTTAGGGTGAAAAAGGCGAGATGGGACCCAGCGGACCGCACGGGCCAACGGTGAGTGCGATTAGCGGTGGTGTTCCTGCGGACAAAAAGCACTTTTGATTGGCCTGAAAAGGCTCGGGCATTACGGGAAGAATTGGACCGGAATATATTGACGGTATTGTCGCGGCTGTTAAATTAGCCCCGATGAGAGATGTTTGATCAAAGCTTGAATGGATATCTTTCACGCATTTTGTAGCGCCTCGCCGATTTTAATTTGAAGCCGCCTCCTCACCTCGCTCGCCTCCGTTCCCGGTAAAGACGTCGTCACAAAGATGCTATCTCCCTGTTTTGCTTTAATACCCTCTTTGTTTAAGGCGTATTGAAAAAGTCCACAAGATAACCGCTAATTGCGTCAGCTAACGGAAGATTGTTTTATTTGCGATGTGGTCCCGCTCAAAAGTTTGGGAACGCCTTCCAGTGCTCTTCACCAACACATTAACAAGAGCTTCAGGTTATTTCCTCTTAATAATGCATTCCAGCTCTCAAAGCGTCATCCGCATCAAACATTATGTTTGTGTGTTTCTAAACTTTTGACTAGTACTGTTGAGGCTGTTTCTTTTCAATCTTGGCCATAATTCTTATTTCTGCCAGGGACCCACAGGACCAATGGGCCTCAAGGGAGATGAAGGTCCAAGAGGACCCCCTGGAGACCCTGCCAAGGATGTAAGACCACATACATATATATATATATATATATATATATATATATATATATATATATATATATATATATATATATATATATATATATATATATATATATATCAAGAAAAATATTGTTTTCCAGAGTGCTCAAATTTCGTATTTGTGTCCCCATCATAACAGATTATTGGTCCAACTGGCAAGAAGGGCGCCCGGGTGAGTACTTGATGCTGTTCCCGAGGAGAAATCCCCTGGGTTTTAGGGCGATTGACGGTTGTTGTGGTGACGCCTTCTCCTCTGGGCCCGCCAATCAAACGCAAACATGAGTTCCTCTCATTAGCTTTGCGAGTTTGCGTCGAATGATTCAGCGAGTTGGCTTTTGAAAAGTCGCGCTTGCCGCCCGACAGGGAGACGTCGGTCCGATGGGTCCCGCCGGGCCCCCGGGAACCAAGGGTGAACAGGGGGACAAAGGAGAAAAGGTCGGTTGCTTCAAAGCGGCGCTCGGGAAAATGAGCGACGCGCAGCTGTGCTTGAATTGTCGTGTGCCGGCAGGGAAGTCCAGGTTTTGGGATTCCGGGCCAAGCGGGACCAAAGGGAGCCAACGGCGACCGAGTGAGTCCCTAAATAACAACGTTTTGTTGCTTTTATTTGGTTTGATCAATTTTTCTCCCCTTCACAGGGAAACGTGGGTTTATCCGGAAAGCCTGGAGCAAAGGTACCGACGGCTTAACGTAAAGCTCGTATGCATTAAAATCCTCATCCAAATCAATGACTAGGGAAAAGACGGCTCCAAAGGTGACAAGGGCGATATGGGCGCACCTGGGACTCCTGGAGAAGCTGGATTAAGAGGTAAAGATGTAAGTAATTCACATGAAACAAATCGCTGAATTTACGCACATCACAAAAGCAGCAATTCTTTTTCCCTGCGTTCCTTATATGCTCGTGAATACGCAAGCGCGGAGTAAACGATATAGTTTCAAAGTACATGACATACATTACATTTATTTGACAAGTGGGTTAAATGTTCAAAACGTTTTAATGCCACAGGGTCCTTACCAATTGACTTGCGCAAATAAATAAATATTTGTTGTTATTTCCTTGCACGTGAAGTCTAATTGGGTTTAGCCTGTCTAAAATTGGCAGTTTCATTCTTCTGTACTCGCGTGACTTTCTAATGCAATATGAAATGTGTTTTTGTCGATTTTGCAGGGAGAAGCCGGAGTTAAAGGAGAACCGGGGATAAAGGTGTCCTCGCAGTCCAAAAAAATCAGTATAAAATGTCCAAAATGTCTGAATCAACTCGTTTTGTCATCGGTAGGGGGAACCAGGAGAAAGCGGGCACCCAGGATTAACGGTATGATTTTTCCGTTTCTCCAAAATGAGAAAAATATGAATTCTCAAGACGACCAAACAGTGTTTGATGAAACGTTCAATCAGGGCCAATCGGGAGCACCGGGGGAAGCGGGAGTGCAGGGAGATAAAGGAGATATTGGACAAAGCGGCCCGCCTGTAAGATTTGCTTCGATTAAAATAATAAAGCATTTGAGAGCGCGATAGTCGATGCTAACCTGAAATGGAATTTCTTTGTCTTGCCCCAGGGGCGTGACGGCGGCAAAGGCGACAAAGGCGAGCCGGTGCGTTCGCGCTGTTGGCGCTTTTGCTCTAAGCGTCGTTCCGATTCGCCGCTTTGCTTTGCGCTGGCGATCGCCCTTCCGATATCTTGTATTGCGTCGCGATTGCGCGCCCGCAAATATTCCGCGTGATGTCCGCTCGATGCCATTGTAACGCTTTTTGTTTTTTTTGTCCTCCGCTGTCGTCACAAAGGGAAAACCTGGACCTCCGGGAACGCAAGTAAACAAAGCTTTTATAGTCATGCGTGACAGGTTCTCATCAGTCCAGTCATGTTTAACAGGCCCATTTGTCACGCCGGCGCCCGTAAAGCGGAGACAATAACGCCAAATGAACACTCTCAATCTTGTCTTTTGTCTTTTCGCCAGACGCCGACAGACAATATCTTCGCCAGGGTCATCAAGGTGTCTTTGTCCATATCACGCATGGCTTTTTTTTTTTTCCTCTTCTCACGCCTCCTCGCGAACCTTCTTCAATCTTGTTCCGTCAGGGCGAGCCAGGTTCTAAAGGGGAAACGGGCCCACCCGGACCAAGAGTGAGCCCGCCGTTTCCCCTTCTGGCAACGAATACGCTCGTTGGCTCTCGGCGCCGTCAAATTTCCTCTTTTCCTTAAGGGTCCTGACGGGAAACCGGGACTGCCTGGATCCTCTCCGGTTGGTGTCCAAATTTCCTCCGGCGCGCGTGCCTCACGCGCGTCGACGCTCACGCGCGCGCGTGCGTGCGTGCAGGGCGCTTCCGGAAAAGACGGTCTCCACGGTACGCCGGGACAACCGGGCCGCAAGGTGAAATCAACCTCTCGTTTGCTTTTCATGACCGCCGATGTGGAGGCGAGGCTTTTGAACTCCACGGCGGCGGTCGCGCACTTCCGCACACCCTGCGTAAAGGCCTAAAATGAGTTTATATTGAACCGCAGGGTGAGCGGGGAGAAAAAGGAGAACCCGGCTCGGTACGTGCCTCGAGGGAACGCGGAGGAGCGACGTGCGCTTTGATCGCCTCCCGCTTGTGACTTTGACAGAAGGGCGAGCGAGGCGAACACGGTCGGATGGGGATCGGCGGAATGCCGGGATTACCGGGAACGCCGGTCAAGCCCTCATAATAAACAGCCATTGCACCGTAGAATATTAGTCCTCTGCGTGCGGCGGGGCATTCAACGATTGTTCTCTTTGCTTTCCAGGGAAAAGCCGGCATCGACGGCAAGCGAGGACTCCCGGGGAAAGACGTGAGGAGATTCGGCTTGCTTTTCCAACGCCGTTCCGTTCTGACTCCCGTTTTGATGTTTTTGTTGGTTTTTCAGGGAGAGGGCGGGCAAAAAGGACAAGAAGGCCAAAAGGTGCCCGCGTAACACATGATATTTATTGATTTGTGTGGCATTTGACACTTTTGATGTCCCGTTCCAGGGGGACAAGGGGGACCCGGGCGCAAACGTGAGTGCTTTGATTAAAGTGACAAAAGGAGCAAAAGTTGAGCCTCGCTGCCCAATTGCAGGGTCAGGATGGCAGCAAAGGAGAACCGGGAGTGCCGGGTTTGCCTGGCAAGCAGGTTCTGGTCACTGCAGAGGTAACAATTTTTCAACTGCCCTCATTCATTTGCCAATCTATCAATGACATTGATCTCACGTAAGATTACGCTTTTGAAGTAGCTGCTTGACATAGACGACGCGTAATCGCTAGCTTGGTTGATTCGATCCGGCGCAAAGACAAAAATATGATCCCCTGCATTTTTTTTGTGCTATCAATTGACAGGGTGCCAGTATGGAGGAAATCCGGCAAGCCTTTCCTGTTCCAATGGGTCCTCCAGGAGCAACTGTGAGTGATCGATGCGACGCGCACGTGCGTATCCAAACCCATATTTCCTCTCGCGTGTGTTTCAGGGCTCGCCGGGAATGAAGGTAGGACACGAATCGGGCTTGATTCCGAATCCCGAATCGAGTTTGTCATTTTGTGTTTTCGCTGCAGGGAGATAAAGGCGACACGGGCATAAAAGGAGAAAAGGTATCGTCGGTTTGTCAACATCGAGCGTTGACAGCCGTATGCTATACGAGTGCGTGACGGAACATTTTTCTTCAATAGGGCGATTCCGGGGCCTCCGGGAAATCACTGGAAATGAAGGTGGATTGCTCCTGCTGTTCTTACCGCTTGTTTCGAGTCAACGTGATCGCTCTTTTCTTGGCCAGGATATCGAAGCCATGTTTGAGGCGTATGGCATCGAGGTGCGTTCGGGGACCTCGTCGGGTGCGCCTTTTGTCTTTGTGTTGTGATGCGTTTGCGTGTTTGCCAGCTGCCTGCGTTGAAGGCCTTGATGGACAGGCTGCTGCAGGACGGCGTCCAGGAGCTGCCCCACAGCGCCGAGACCGGCCGGCCGGACCGGGATCCCTCCAACGTCATTACAGAATACACGGTATTTATACGCGGTGCGCTAGTTTTTGCAGCGGCTCTTCAAATCCGGAGCCGTGTTTTTGCAGAGCTCTGTCAAGGCGGGCTTCTCCAGACTTGAGGAATTGGAGTCGGACCAAGCCACGCAAGCCGTGAGTGACACTCCCGTCATACGCTAAGCGCCACGCGCGTACGAATTTTCTTTTTCTCGACTTGAAGGACACTCGGAACGAAAGCGCCGAAGCAGGGACGGCCGCGAATGCAACATCTTTAGCCAAAGCAAATGCCACTCTGGTCAACTCCACTTTCGAAGACGCTTCGACGGAGGTGAGAGTTGGCATGAGGCATCGCTGTCAAAAAAACAAAAAAGCAAAGCAGAGAAGCCCCAAAATGTATTCGTGAATGTTTTGCAGAGGGATTCCGGCCTAGCCATGAGCGTGGCAGTCCCGCTCACTCAAAAACACACGGGCAGGAAAAACACAGGACACAAGAAGCCCAACAGACAACGCGGGAAGGTAAATGTCAGGGGGGTCAAATGCAGATCAAAGCGCAGCCCTGCACCCAACCGCCTCTCGCTTGATACCCGCGTGTTAAGCAGGGCCGGGGGAATAAAGGACGACAATGGAGGCAGACGCATCCTCTGGTAAATGAGGCGGAGCATGCTCGCATCACACCCGCAACCGGCTTTGACTCGCTAACGCAATATTAGCGTTATGACCTAACATAGATGTTGTAGACCCGTGGCTTTTATTGCACCGCTGCTGAATTGATTACCGTACTTTCCGCACTATAAGGCGCACCTAAAAGCCTGCATTTTTTTTCAAAAGCTGGTGGTGAACCTTATAATCAGGCGCACCTTATATATGTTTATAAGTAATATATATGCTTATAAGTAAGCTTGACCTCTTTCTTTTGTGTGTTTACAGTTGAACAAGGTTGCTCATATTGACATTGAGTTATTATGCTATTGAGAGTTTAGAGTTATGATTTGAGTTATTGTTATTACTTTGATTATTACTATGTTGTGATTGAAAAAGTTTTAAAACATGTCATTAATTAAGGGTGTGCCTTATATATGGAAAAAGTTTTCAAATATGCCATTAATTGAGGGTGCGCTTTATAATCCTGTGCGCCTTATAGTGCGGAAAATACGGTAGTTTTATCCCAATGTCAAAGGTTTGGAAACACCCTCTAAATCTTTTTTCTTTTCTATTAACGATACCACAAATATAGAAATATCACACAAGTCATGATTCGAGCGACGGAATCTTTATGAATTGTAAAATATGGTTTTTACATCCATGATGTTGTTTACGACTTAACACAAGCTAACACGCCACTCCCCTTTTTGAACACGATGAGTAAATGAATTGAAAAGCTTCCGTGCTGCCGCGAGCTCAAATGTCAAACGCCGACCTCTCGTCTCATCCGGCAGTGGGAGGAGGAGCTCTCCGACGCGGAACGTTACCCCGACGAGGAGGTAGGCGGCCCCGCTTTCCCGCTTCAAGTGACGTCCGTCTCGTTAACGGGCCTGTCATCGCATCATCTCCGGGAAGGAGACGATTAATTGCACGCCCACTTGCTCTATTATTCGTTAGCATCCCATTGATTGGTGTCACAGCCCACACTTTTACTCATTGGAAACTTATAAAAGTGGACGTGCTGTTTTCAAGTCGCGGCACGTGACTTTTTCTCGTGAAGATTGATTTTGATCCGACCGCCCGGTTAAAACCTTGCGACCGTTCGTTTTTTCGCTTCATCGCCGACAGGGTGAAGAGTCGCCGACGGCTCCCGTCACCACGCGGGCGGCGGAAACGGTGGAGTCCACACACACTCTCGCATGCGCTTGGATGCATGTATTGAAAGCTTTTGAAAATACTCTTCAAAATTTTCACCAGTCGCGCAACCCGCAGCATGAATTTAACGCTTGCCTGAATGGGAATGAGCTCACTAAGTCGTTTCAAATTCACACAATAGTAACTTTTTTTTTTTTTTTTTATCTTTTAAACAGGATGTCGAGTAATTACAGACTGACCAAAGACTTACAAAGGTTCTTAAAGGAACGCGACAACAATGGAAAAAGCAAATAAAATGGAAAAAGGAGCCTGCGGATTGTTATTTATAAAGATAATATCAAATGAACTGATGAATTCAATTTTTCAGTATTTATCCATAAAAATAATATGAAAAAAAGTACCTGGGATTGAACGTATGGACTCTCGGAAAACATCATGTGATTGCTTGCTCAAATTACATTTTTGTGTACTTTTTATTTATTGAAACGTCAACCATGTAAAGCAATCCATTGTCACTGGTGAAAATTTTCACTATAAAAAAAAAAAAGCAACTCTGTCTCTGGCTTTTCTTCACACGCGCAAGGTATTGAATTATTTTGCTGACAATGCTTCGGGGGGGGGCACTTTGGCAGGTATCACCAATCCGGGTCAAGAGGAACTGGGCTGACTTCAAGGTAAACCAGCTGGTGGCGCTATACAAAACGGTCCATGTTTTAGCCCTCATGCAACATTTTGTAGTAATTACCAATGACTTTGTAGATGAATGCACAAAGTGTGGGGGCGGGGCTTGGACCCGGCCCTGATGATGAGGACTGGAGCGGCGACCGGGACCGGGAAGAGGAAGGCGGGCGGCCTTACCCCTACCACCTTGATTATTTTTACCTCAAGGTAAGAAAATCAAACAAATGTAAATATATTCGCAGTAACAAGCTGATTGATGCGTTTTGCATCATAAAGGGACAACCAGGTGAGGATGGAACGCCGGGTCCCAAGGTAAACATTTCTTTTACTCTTTAAAATAAATATAAGACCAGCAACCAAAGCTGATGAAGAGCGTCCAATCAGGGATTTCATTAGAACCAATTTTCAAGTCAATTTTGCTTTTGAAAATGGCTGTGAGCTAGGTTTTAATTAAACGGGAGAAAAACGGGAAAAAAAATGTTAGCAATTTTTGATTTCATTTACCAATCTTGTTTTTTCTGACTTTTCTAACTCTTTTCGGCTTCAAGATTGCGAAGCAAAAAGCCGGTGAAACATTTGCATCGGACACTTTAGCTATCCGCTTTTTTTTTTTTTTCTGTAATTGCATCACCCCCCCACGGCCCCCGGCCCTCGCGACAGAAGTTCGGGCAAGCGTCCCGTCCAACGCAAGCGTTGGGTCGGCCCACGTCGGACACGTTGCGTCACACTCGGCGGGCGTCGGGGCCTTTTCCCCGCTGCTTTTGATGGCGGCTAGATTAAAGAAGCGCCCGCATGAATAATTCCCCTTGTTTAACAGCGCCGACAAACGCCTTTATTCCCGTCTCGCTTTGCTCACTTTTAACGACGCCAAGGTGCGCTCTGACTTTTCCGCGTTTTCTTCCTCACGTCCGCAGGGCGACGTCGGCGAGAAAGGACAAAAGGTACGCTGTGCGCGGCTGCTATGTATGTGATTTATTATTCAACGTTGATGACGCGCGTTCAGGGAGAGCCGGGCATCGGCCACCGAGGGCCCGAGGGCCGAGCGGGTCCGCCCGGCAACAAGGTGACACGCCTCCTTTTTTTTTTCTCTCTCTCTCTCTCTCTCTCTCCCGCTTTAATAATTACAACACAATCACTTCAACTTTGATTGATTTCGCGTCTGGCTGCTATTTTAATTTGGGGAGATTTAATTGGCCGAGTGAGTCAAAGCGCTATGTGTGATCTTAACATATAATTGCAAAGCAATTATTTCCAAGAATTTGCCAGCTGAATGACAACCGGGGAAAACAAGCACTTGTTTACTTTCCAAAAGTATCAACGCTCGCTCAAATGACGTTTTCGCCTCCAAAAACTCCAGGGTGAAGCGGGAGAGGCGGGGCCGCCGGGCGCTCAGGGAATCCAAGGCATCCGGGGCAGCGCGGGCATCCGGGGCCACCCGGGCGTCAAAGGACCCCCGGGAGACCCCGGAGAACCCGGTCCAGAGGTAACGGCGCCCTCTCGCGTCCCCGCTTTCCAAAATGGCGCTCGTGGGGTGTGGACCGCATACATGGGTGCAGGGCCAACGCGGGAAACGGGGCAAAAACGGAACGCCGGGAGTCGCGGGGACTCCTGGAGCACCGGGACTCGATGTAAGCATACGCAGATGCGAGGGACATTTCTGAAGCGAAATGTGGAGCGTTCCTAGGTTTTTCTTCTCGCGCAGGGATCTCCTGGTGTACCGGGGGTCAAAGGAGACAAGGTAAATAAATTGAAAGAAGTCATTACAATTGAAAACAACGAACCCGTCCCCGTAGGGCGAAAGTGTTCCCGGAGAGCCGGGCCCTCGCGGATTCACCGGTTTCCCGGGAAAAAAGGTCCGATTTGTTTCTCCAGTATTCTGCATGCTTTGTTAAGTGGCCTCAGGTGGATTTTGTTTCAGGGTGATCAAGGGGCACCAGGTGCGAAAGGAGGCCCGGGACGCATCGTGAGCAGCTTCTTACATTTCAATTGCTCGCTTACCAATTTTCCAAAATGCTCCTCTCTATTTGTTTTTTTAGGGCGCCAAAGGTTTACGTGGTTTCAAAGGCGTCAAGGTAAAAGTCCTCTTCCACAGATGCCAAGTTGCCATCGGCGTCATGTTTTTTTTTTTTTTATGTCATGCCAGGGTGAACGTGGCTCGCAAGGAACCCGAGGAGAACGAGTATGCTTTTTTTGTTTAGTTTTTCGGGCGCCTTTTCAAGTCTTTTGTGCGTCGTAAAACCCTTTTCATTTTCTTCGACTCCGTAGGGGAGCGCGCTTGAAATTACCGGACCTCGTGGACTAAAAGGCGGCAAAGGCGACACGGTGAGAGTCCTCCGTCGCAGAGTTACTCGAGTCCTCCGCAACGGAGTAGGCTTGAGACCTTTGGCGTGTTGTAGGGTGAACGAGGCTCCCCGGGGTTTGACGGCGATAAAGGGGAGAAGGGCGAAGACGGTCCACCTGGTGTTAAGGTATGATAAAAAAACACTATTCCCTTCCAAGCCAAGATTAGAATTTCCAATTCTTTTCAGGGACTGAAAGGAGACGCGGGCACTAAAGGCGCACTGGGACGCTTCGGCGCTCGAGGACCCGGCGGTCAGAAGGTACGTAAACTTGTTCTCCGATCCAGCCGCGCGCGCTAAATCGGGAACCCACCGACTTGAATACGGAGGTTCCAGGATTCCGACCGAATGGAGAAAATGTTGTCAATCGAGTTCAGAGCCCAAGTGATCTGAAAAAGACGTTCGTTCGCAGGGAGATCCGGGAGAACCGGGCGTCCTCGGGGCCACGGTAAAAAGCATCAAAATCATGGGCTAGTCCGGCAGCGTCCACTCAGCGCATTTGCGTGATGTCACTTTGAAGGGTAGCCCCGGTAACGACGGTGTGAACGGCGTCAAAGGGGACAAAGGAGAGCGGGGACTGCGAGGCCAAGAAGGTCTTCAGGTACGGGTCAGCGAACGTAACGGGATTTCAGGAAATCTCGGCTTTTTAACTGGCGTTTCAGGGGGATTCGGGAGAAAGGGGCCCAGCGGGAGATAAGGGAGCCAAGGGAGACAAGGGTTTCCGGGGTGTCCCGGGACCTTCCGGGATTCCCGCTCGCAATGCTGAAAAGGTTTGTTGATAGTTTAACGATCGCGCCGAGGGGGAATTTTAAAAATTCTCGTCAACAGGGGGACAGGGGCTCACCGGGCACCCCTGGCGTCCCCGGTCTCCATGGTCTCCCTGGACCAAAGGTATGGTAGCTACATTTCTGTAACGCTAACCAACTGCTGCATTATATCTAACATGAAAATCGTGTCAGGGCGACAAAGGCAACGCCGGCATGGACGGCGTCGGCGGTGACTCTGGAGGAAAAGGGGAAAAGGTTTGTACACCTCCAAGAACCTGGACTCCCGTCTCCTAGCGAGCACGCCAAATCTTGACTTCCCGCCTTTGCGTCTCGTGCAGGGCGCCGGCGGTTTCCCGGGCTTCCCGGGATTCAAGGGCTCCGTGGGAAGACCTGGCAAAGATGGAAGCCCGGGACCGCCGGGCGCGCCCGGACCACGTGGGGACCCTGGATCCAAGGTATAAAATCCGCCGCATGGACTTTTCTGCAAGTTTGAAAAGAAGAAGCTAAAAGTATGGCGTCCCTCATCAGTTAGATACTCGCAGCTACAATTAGGACGCCCACAGAGTGTCTGGACTTCACTAACGAGATGGCGCCGAGCGCTTTAATTGGGCCCGCGTCACGTCGTTACTGTAATGCGCGCGCGTGTGCTTTTTTCCAAATGAGGGCGCGAGGGGCCGCGGAGGAAAAACGCAGCCTTGTCAACGAGGGGCGCCGGGGAGTCCCGGACTGAGAGGACACGCTGTGAGCGCGCGGCGGCGCTCGACGCAACTTAACACACACGCACGCGCTTTGTCGTTTGCTGTCGTTTTTGAAGCGCGTGTCTCCGCAGGGGGTGTCGGGAATCGGAGGAGCCAAAGGCGACAAGGGGGAGCCCGGCCTCTCGGTACGTACTCGCGCGCACGTTTGTCCGAGATGGCCGCTGATTCCGTTCGTCCGTTTGAAGGCTCGTGAAGTGAAGAAGCTGGTCACCCAGGAGGTGACGGACAAGTGCGGTGAGTGGATGTGCCCAAGCTTTGAAAAGCCACGGAGAAACGAAGCTTCATGAAGCACCCGTTCCTCTAGATGGTGCGCTCGCTGTAAAATCAACACTGATTTTACAACACTGGAAAACGTATGAAATTTCCCCACTTCTTTGAACTAAGCAGAGTGCAAAAAATATAAATGTATCACAAGTGCTTCATGAAGCTTCGTGCGTCCGTCGCTCTTTGAATTTTGATAGCCAAACCTGAGAAAATGTAAATGTCTGTTTATAAACTGTGTGCTTCAAAACATTAGTGGAAAAAAAAACAAAAAAATGCTGCGAATGGAAAAACATACAGCATTATAATAAACATGATAAACAAAAAGCACTTACTGTGTAACAAAAACGTTTGAAATGAAAAGAATATTGAACAAAAGCATATAGAATAAATACTAAACGATATAAATGGAGACAACAGTCTAATGAAAAATCAAAGGGAAAAATAAGATAAACAAAAAGAATGTATAATCAATAAAAACTGTATAATAAAAAACACATGGTGAAAAGGCAAATTTTGCAGAGAAGTGAGAAAAACGTGAAAACCCAAAAAGCCTATGAAAATCATTATTTGGAATTGTAAAACTGCTGTGCGCAGTTTTCTCAAAATGGCGCCTCCCGGAGCTCAGCAAATTATTACTCTATGTACAATAAACGAAAAAAACACAACGTGGCCCCATATTATTGGGACGTATCCAAATGAAAAAGAGAAAAAAAATCAACCGATATTTTGCAGAGTTCACTACAAGAAATGAGGGAAGGCTTGGCGTGGTGAACTCGGCCTTGTTTGTCCGTGCCAAAACGTGTCCGCGTCCGCGTGCGTGTGCGGTTCGGCGGCGGCGGCGACATGGCACCCGTGCGTGTGCGACCATCTGTTGTGTTCCGTCAGAGGAACACATACGCACCGCGGTGCCGTGCTCCACATAAATACACACACAGAGAGGACAATAAAGGGGACACGCTGTAGGTCAGGGTGTCCAAACCTGGTCCTCGGGGGCCTTGCATGTTTTGCAAGTTTCCGTCCTCCAACGCGGCTAATTCAAAGGATTATCTGAAGCCTGATGACAAATCATTTGAGTCAGGTGTGTTGGAGGATGGAAATTTAAAAAAACGCCTTTCACTGTAGGCTTGGAGTACAAGTTGATGGTGAAGTCGGTGGATCCCGACGGGAGGTCCGCACCCGTCGGCCCTTCGGATGGGATCGCGGCCAACGGCACGGGTGAGTGCCACCTTGTGGCCGGAAGACTGGTAGTTACAGTAGGTAGCTTTTATTGTCATTACAGTACATTTGGACTGGTCCACGTTGTGCAAGGGGCGGCGGGGCTTTTCAGGCGACTCCTTAATGAGGGCGCACAATCATCACCCCCCCCCCCCCCGCCCCCCCTCCTTTCCTTTTCTCCTCGGCGCAGGATCACTTTGAGGCCCAATTTCTTGCCATCAAAAGACTGACATTGCCCCATTCAATGACACGCCGCTCATATTTTGGACATACTGGCTATTGATCAACCCCTCAAAATTCAACATTTTCCACTCTCCTGCTTGGACATCGCTAAAAGTGCCTAATTGGACTGTAGTAAAATCAAAGTCATTCCAAGTCCTGAAGCATCATCCACATCATGGATGTGCAAAGCTCTTCTCTGCGCAAAACGGTGCCTACTTAGAGAAAGTTGTTAACTAAAGTTCTCTCTAGGTCATAAAGCGTCATCCACATCATGAAGCTAAGAAATTAGCAAGATGTGGAAAGCTCTTCTCTGGGCAAAAGAGTCGGAGAAAGTTTTAAACTGAAAGTCATTTCAGGTTATCATCCGCGTCATAAAGCCGACTGAGAAAATCAAAAGATGTGCAAGAAGGTGCCAAAATCATTTTTGTTTTCGTCTAAGATGATACGGAAATGCTGCGGAGGGAAAAAAGAGACCGTTCTGGGAGGGGATCCTCTGGTGAGCGGGAGGAATGCTGCCTGGAGCCCATGTCGGAGGGCGGCTGCTCTGAATACGCCCTGGCGTGGTACTTCCACGCCGGAGCGGGCCGCTGCCGGCCCTTCCTGTACGGCGGTTGCGGCGGCAACCGCAACCGCTTTTCCTCGCCGCGCCAGTGCCGCCGTTGGTGCGGGCCCCGGAGGTACCTTGGCCCCAAAAAGCCCCGAAATCCCAAATGGTCGCTATGGATTTTCCTCAAGGCGCGTGATTGTGTTTTAACAGGCGCCGGTGATGCCCGGGAAAGACAAGAAGGACGCACTTTTGTCCATAAGAGAGACTGCAGTCAAAGAAACACAATCGGAGTCAAAACAAGCCAAACCTACGGTTTCTCGCTTTCAGCGGAAGATCAAAGTCCAGTTCTGGAGGGTTGCTATCCTGCATGTTTTCTCACTGCTCTAATAATTTGAATAAGTTGTGTTGGAGGAGGGAAACCTGCAAAAGACCTTGGA
Organism: Hippichthys cyanospilos; assembly: GCF_059441005.1. Taxonomy (NCBI): domain Eukaryota; kingdom Metazoa; phylum Chordata; class Actinopteri; order Syngnathiformes; family Syngnathidae; genus Hippichthys; species Hippichthys cyanospilos. Next base: position 1,841,648 of record NC_142390.1, on the reverse strand, counting down.
CAGCAACCCGGCTTTGAGACCGATAGGCGGATCTCTTTTATTTATTTATAAAGCAGGTTTTGCTTGACAACAATTGTTTTATTTTTTTTAATGTTCTTGACTTTTGCTTTTATTAGTTTTAGTATTACAGTGTTCCTTTGCCACATCGTGCCTTAGATATTATTTTACTTTTTACAGATTTTAATTCATGATCATAACCTTTTCCATAGCAGGTTTATGTCACTATTTTTCTTGCAATTTTTCTTCCTTTAAGTCAGACCAGAAAAAAGAATTTACATTTTAATTTATTAAAAAATGTCAAACTCGGCTACATGGATTTTCATTTATCTATTGCAAGTTCACCTTTAACTAAAAAATAAGATTAAAAAAAAAAAAAAAAGGAAATAGAACTTTGATGTGTACTTTGCTGATTTTGGTTACTGTGAGTATTTTCAGGGACGTAACCCGAGTGATAAACGAGGGAACACTGTAATTTTTTTTTTTGATAAATTACTGAATATTTGTTCATTATTATTTTGTTTCATTTTGATTCAAATTCATTTTAATTGTTTTCGACCAGCTTGGTTAATTTTTCATTTTGTGGCACATGTTTCAATGTAGCTTAACAGTTTTATTATTGTATTTAAATATTGGTGTCATTCCAAAGATAAAAACAAAACATTTTTTCATCAGAATTTAAGATTAGCAGTTTCAATTAGCTCTTATATCATAAAAATTGCTGTATAGAACCAAATTCAAGTCAATCACTGTATATGAACGTTTGTATCTAATATTTCTTCTTGCAAAAACGTCATCTGTAAAAGCAGAAGATGATGTGATGACACGTTTGGCCAACGCCTCCGCCTCATCTCGCCGCGCGCTTCCCTGGAGGAGGTAATGACGGCTGATGGACCTTTTGGGCTCGACGAAGAAAAGGCGGCTCATTGGACGGGAGCGCCGAAAGGAGTTGAAGAGGCGTAAGTCATCACCCCCCACCTGGCGAGCGCGAGGGAGGACGCCTCGCTGTCAACGCCTCCTTAACATCTTGAGCGCCCGCCAAAAGTCGCTCGTGCGTGGCAATCGCCTTGAGTCAACGCTTTGCTCTCAGCCGGGGAAGGTGACGTGCCAAGATGGCGGAAAAAAAAAAATGGCCAAGGCTTCGGCGGAAACCAACTTTGGCCCGATGCCGCAAGCGCTACTTTTATCTAAGTAAAAACGCGACATTTTCCGGCCCCAAGGCGGCAGTAAACACAACTTGTGTCCCAGCTCCTTACTCATCGAATGAAACTCCTCAGCTCACTTCAACGTAGACTACCTCGACAACAAGATGACGACTTTTTTCTCCCCAAGTTTCTCAATTCAACTCATTTTGCCTCCATGATAAAGGGGGGAAAAAATCAATCGAAATTTGAAGATCATCAAGTACGTCGTACTTGATACAAACAACCGAATTTGACTGCACTTGAAATGTTTTTGTTTTGTTTTTTCTCGCTGTTGAGTCAGTGAGCTGTCCGCGGTGCTGAAACGTCTCACTTGAAGTTTGCCAATGGCTGGCGTGCGTCGATGGGGGCGCGGCGGCTGTATGCGTCACTTGTGACGTCACCGCCGCTACTAAATGAAAGGCGGCGGTAAATGAAGGTCCAAAGAGCGGCTCGCCACTCTCTCTCCCCGACGGGACCGTTTGCTTTGTGTTGCAAAGACCGCTGCCGCGCTCGCTTTTCTTTTGCTTTGCTTGGCGTGGTAAGTTTCAACTTTCCTACTTTGATATTTGACGCCGAACTTGATCGCTCATAAAGTTGGGAAAAAAAAGAAGTCATAAAGTCTGGTTTAACAGTGGTTTTAGTTTGCACAGGTGTGCCTAAAGGAAAGGCAAGCGTTGCGCAGTTCGCGGCCCCTCCCCCCGCCGTCCCCCCCGGCGATGCTGTGGCCCCTCAAGACCCTCGTGCTTCTCTCGATCCTGTCCCCGCCCTCGTCCAGCCTGTGCCTCCGCCTGGCCCGCGGCCGCTCGGACCTCCTGTGCCCGGGCCAGATGGGCGGGGGCGTCGGGGGTCTCCCCCCCGAGGACGATTGGGACTCCCTCCTGCGCTCCTCCGCCGAGTTCCAGCTCGCCGCGAGCCGGGACAAACGGACTTCGTGGGCCGGGCCGGCCAAGTCGCGCTCGGCGATCCGGGCCAAGCTCCGCGGCTCGCTGCTGCGCGCCGGCGGCGGCGGCGGCGGCGGCGGGGGGGCGGAGGAGCGCAGGAGCAGGCTCACCCTGTCCCTGGACGTGCCCACCAACATCATGAACGTGCTCTTCGACGTGGCCAAAGCCCAGAACCTGCGAGCCAAGGCGGCCGAGAACGCGCGTCTTCTGGCGCACGTCGGACGCTAGCCGGCTCCGCGGCTGATTTGCGCTTCACGGCCGGGGACTTTGATGTGTTGTTCCGGGCGAGGCCGTCAAAACCGCAACGTCGCCGGGGGATAATCGAGTCAATAAAGCATCTTTTCATGAATCCTGCATGGACGTTTTCTAGGACTCGAGCCCTCTTGGGTGTTCTTCAAGCACTTTGTCAACTTGGACGTCATCATCACCCCCCGAGTTTGTTTGTTTGTTTTTTTTTAGCCCCTTTTTATTTCGTTTTCAAAGTTTCTCTCCGTTGAAAAATGCATGGCAAAGGCGCGCTTATCCCGATGTTATTTTTATACTCCAAATTATTTTCCCCAAATAAAGCAGACGCAACAAAACCACGCCGTCTCTCTGTCCTTGATTGCCCAAACGCCGAGGCGCAATATATGATGCTATGTGTGACTCATTTGATTTTGAAAGTCTTTCTTTTCGAGTTACGGGTAGGCAAAAGTTCTGCCGTCATTTTTAGTGATTTCGTTTTTAAATTATGAATTAGGGAAAGTTTTATTGTCATTTTTTATTATTTCAACGAAACGAAGAGCGCGAGATGTAAACAGCAGTTCCCATGGTGACCACAAGAGGGCAACAACCCTCCGCTGTAATGATCCGCTAATTGATTTTGCCTTGTTTTGATGCCGTCGGGTCCTGCAGCTTATTTTAAGAAGCCCATCGAAAGGACGCGGATTTGGTGCTTATGTATGACACGTCTAACTTTGAAAGATACTTATTTTCGACTTACGAGGTGAGGAAAGTTGCTGACATTTTCAATTACTTCATTTTCGATTGACGAGTTAGGAAATGTGTAATTGTCGGTATGTCTTCAACGAAACAGAGCGCGAGGTGCAAATGGCAGTTCCCATTGTGACCACAAGGCGGCGACAGCATTCCGCTGTAATGATCCTTCGCCAATAAACTGTGCCTTGTTTTGGTGGGCGTCGGGTCCTCCACTTTATTTTAAGGAGCCCCATCAAAACTATGCATATTTAGTAGTGTAAACTGGGTGATGACGCAAAAAGAAGATGGCCGGAGAGAGCCCTTTTGTGTATTTATTTCAAACGGCCCACCTGCTGTTTTGCTTCACTTCACACAGCTGAGTTGATTGGACAGTACTTTCCGGCGGCTTATTTTTTGTATTTTTATTTTTTTAATGGTGGGCACAAAACCCCACACGACACCCTCAAACTAGGCTCAACTACAATTAGTTGGAAAAAAAGTTGAAAATTACAAAAATAAAAATTTAAAACATCCAAGTGATTTAATATTGCCTCCATAGAAGCGTCTTTTTCCGCTTGTGAAGTTGTTGGTGGAATAGCGCTCCCTTGTCGACAACGCCCCCTGCTGTGCAAGATGACTTAGCAGCGCCATTCTCCCATTCAGTCATTAGACCAATATTATACAGTTCATATGAAAATTCCAAAATACGTTCAATCCGTTTGCAGGTCGCAGAATGGACGCTCTTCCTAACTCCAGCCCAAGAACCCGCAAAACGGTGAAAAACTTCAGAGAACTCCTCAAGAAGGCAGACGTTGTGGTCAAGCAAAGATGTTGGTGAGTTTTCAATCACCATTGCACGCGTGCTTGTTAGAAAGACACCTGGGGGACGTTCAATTAGCGCGTCGTGTTATTTTCAGAACATTACAACTTTCGTGTTTATACATTAGATTTTTTTTTCATTTTTCCATGGCCCTTAGGTAACTATCAGAAGCATATGTCTGTCAATATCACAGTTAACTGTAATTTATTTAAGTAAGGCTGAGATTGAAGACGCAATTGATCCAAACAGGGAACAATTCAAATACGACTCGGGTAAAATAGCTTAAAGAATATGCAAGCGCATTTTTGGGAATGGCATATTATAGGACACATCGTCATCTGGCGCCGTCTTGTGGTCAAAATGAGAATCGCTGCAGATCACAACAAACGGGAATACAAAGTTTTTTGTTTCGTTCTACATCGTCAAAAAATGTAATTAAAAATGTGCTACATCGCTTCAGAGAATAAATATTAAAATCGCGCTTCATCTCAAAATGAGAATCGCTGCAGATCACAACAAACGGGAATACAAAGTTTTTTGTTTCGTTCTACATCGTCAAAAAATGTAATTAAAAATGTGCTACATCGCTTCAGAGAATAAATATTAAAATCGCGCTTCATTTCAATGTTGGTGTTTCCATAGTAAAATGTAAATCAATAGTCTTTATCTATTTTTAATACATTTTTCTGAACGTTAATAACCAGTTAGCAAATGTAACACGGACTGACCATGTTCACGAGTTATTTTTTTATTGTTATTGATCTGAACTTTAATGTTAAACATGCTGCTGCTACAATCAAACTTACTGACAAATTATAATGAGAAATATTGGAAGTTGAAGGCACTCTTGTCTGGCTAAAAGCCAGAACACCTGACCCTTGATCCCTTTATCATTCAACGATACAAAAAAAGACATAATCTTGCTAATGAGCAAAAATGAATCGTTTCATTTCGCAATCAATTTTCAAACAATTAACAAAAAAACATCACAGTAACAACATTTAGATTCCTCGGCATGCAAAAGTCAGTTGCGGAATCCCACGCTCGAATTCGATTGCACACAATCCGACACATTCACAAATCATAGGAGGCGCTCGTCGGTTTTGCGCCGGGAGGTCATGGCCCGTCGGAAGTTAACCTTTCGCGTCCGGAGGTCCGATCAAGTGAGCTCGGCCGGCTCGGCCAGGACGGCGTAGTTTCCCGTTTTGGCCTCTCGACTGTACGCCACCACCAGCGTGTCCTTTTTCTCTCTCAGCTGACACAAGATGGCGACGCTCAGCGCGCACGACAATATCTAGGAAGAAACCAAGCAAATTCCTAGCGCGCCGGCGTCTAGAACGCGCCGCCGAGCGAATCCCTACCCAAAGCGAAGCCAGGCCCGTTGAAACCCCCACCATGATGTTGATGGCCAAGTTCAGATGCGAGATCAGGATCGGAACGCAAGGCTGCGGCGGCGAAGGAAATCGCGTACGCGAACGTAAAAAACTATCCCTCTCGTATGGAATAAAAGCAGACCGGACCTTACTTCTTTATAAATCATGACTGTCATGTCCCCGTTGAGCCCAAAGAGGCTGCTGTTCTTGGGGGCCTCCACCTGCCACACCAAACACAGCAACGGCATCAGTGGTGAAATTTGATTGACAGGGATGCTTCAAATTTTGACCAAGGGCGGTCGTTGTTCCTGCGCGTACTCACGCAGCGGGCCGAGGAGTTGTTGCACAGGCAGGATTCGGAGATGTTGTAGCCCCACTCCTCGTAGCCACGTTCCACGCCGCAGCACTGCAACTAGTAAGCAAAGACAACAAAAGAGGAGTCCTCCATTTTGGATGCGCGCCGCCCGATGTCACGCACTTCGATTTGGGTCTCCTGCAGGATTTTCAGATGGATCTCACTGGCGTTCCTGATTGGCTGCATGCTCAAGTAAAAGCTGGATAGTATATCAATGATCTGCAAGGAAAAATCAAAGGAATGCTCGCAGCGTCCTTATTCGGCGAGAAAGTGAGAAAAAGATGCCTTGGAATTACCATGGGCCGGATGATGAGCACATGGATGGCCATGTAAAGCACAAACAAGCTGCACAGGATCATTCCCACTGTGAACTGAGATACAAATCAGCAAACTATCACAGTGTCAAAGGAAATACAAAACCTGCACGTCCTCGCTCGAATGCCACTTTTTTGGGGGGGGAATAAATGCCTCATTAACCCCACTATATTTCATTATTAATTAGATGTGTTCCTATGCACGTGTGTTTGCATACCACAATGAGCACCCATCTCTTCTCTTTGCAGGCGCCGTATAAGCCGACGATGGGCAGGACCAGGGTGGTGATGGACAGGGCGTACATGGCGTTGATGCCCACGATCATGTCCTCTATCTGTGGATTTGGTAACGAGGTTCTCATGAGGACTTAACAGGAAAGCCGACACAAAATTGGACTACTATGATTTATCAGCAGCAGGTATACTTGCACAGTGGTGCCTTGACGTATTTATTTATTGTTATAATATCTGTCGACATGTGTTGCTGATTGTGTTCAAATATCCATGACTTAAGGGGTGAAACGGGGCTAAAAAAGCCGGAAAAAACAGACTTTTAACCCCCGAGATTTGAACCTTATTAACCCTTGTGCAGTATTTTGCCCAATATTTTGCTTTTTAAATCAAATGCATTTCAAATCAAAGGGACAACATTGAGAGAAGACAAAAGGGAGCTGAAATTTCACCCACATGGTGACGTGATGTGGAAGAAAATGACTCAAATTGCCAAAGGGTTAATATGCACAACAGTGAAACAATGATTTCTATTCAATTTAGTCACGTTTCTTATTGTTTGTATTAATAGTGTTTATGTTACAAATATTCACCGATTGAGCAGTTCTACCATTTTCTATTACGCGGGCCTCATCTCAAGAATTACAAGCGATGTATTAACGGGAAAATACTTTTATCATTCAAATGAAAACGAACGTTTCTCACTGCTTGAATGCAAATGTTTTGAAGAGGGGCACTACGTTCAAGGAGAGATAAAGTAGATAGACAGTTTGGCAGATAGGGGGCGTAACCTGCTCATCCCGGTGGTAGTGCCCATGGCTGAAAAGCGTTCCAGCCAACATAAGCGCTCCGATGATCTGCCAAGTGGAGAAAAAACAGCCAATTTGCCACATGTTTCGAGTTAACCTTTGAAATATCCGCGTCATAGAAATGCATGGAAGCAAATGCATCGGAAAAAAAACAACACTCACCGCCATCAGACTTGTGACAACAATGAAACTCCTTCTCAACCAAATGTTTACTTTCCCCATTGTGTCTGCTACAAATGTCCCGCGGCGTCAAAACAAAGTCAAAGTACAGTAACTGCGTTGTTGGAACACATCGACATTTACAAACGTACAAAACAAAAGAACACACAAATACAACAACAAAAAAAGACAAAAACCGCACCCCCCTCTTTCCTAACTGGCCTGTTCTACTCGTGAGGGAAGGAAATATGGGAGGGGGGAGGGGGGCGGGGTTAGGACTGCATTGGGGACTGAAGGGGGTGGGGGGGCGAAAGCGAGGATATTTGGGAAGAAAGTGGAACACATGTGCGCATTGTTCATCGCACTTTCTTTTTTTTTCCTGATCTAAGGAGGGAGGGCGGAGAGGAGTGCTGGTGGGGCTCCTTCTCAAACGCCTCCATCCAGATGTGTCCCGTGCAAAGGAATGCTTGGAAGCAATCGTCTAACAAAAAGGAGGACAAAAAAAAACTGGCGCTGGTGCCGCTTGGTTCCTGCTCAATCAACATGAAGCAAGCATTGTCTTGCGGGAGGAACCATCACTGAAATTACATTAAAAAAAAGTATACACGCACACAACGAGCATTGACGATTGCACAAAACATCCAAACTTCAACCCCACCCGTTTATTCCTCTTTCACACCCACTTCCATACCTAAAAAGGGAAGTATTTTGCTCAGATCAACACTTTCAAGATAAGTGGCGAGCTTCGGATACCGCTGACAATAATATTTAAAAAATTCCATCCATCTAGGACACTTTTAGCATGCTCAACAAGCACCAGTTAGCAAGCACCAGTTTCTGACTCAAAAGCAGAGAAAATTAGCCTTATTTACTAAGAAACAGTATATATATATATATATATATATATATATATATATATATATATATATATATATATATATATATATATATATATACGTTTTTTGTCCCAGTCAAAATCCAAAAGCAAAAACCAAGTCAGATGTCAATGTAAAATGATTTATTTGATAATTATTGTAATCGCATCCACCGCCACAAGTTCCCGGCGCAATTATTGCAGGATTCTTGCACACGTCGTCCCTTCTTGGGTGCAAATGGCGCCGCCACATTTCCACGCTTCGAATGGGGGTCAGGCCGAGGGCAGAAAACCATCTGCCTGACACATCACCTCAGCATCCCGTTTAGTACTTGATGTCACCTTTACATAAACAAAGGGGTCCAGATTTCCACATGCTTGGGGAGGGGGGTCGTCGCTGTGCTCTGCGTAGTGCTAAAGCCACGTTTACACTATCTCTTGGCCGCCATGGCTCGGGGGGGGGGGGCTGGATGGGTAAACATGACAGGATTGCTGCGGGTGTCTGGCGAAAGTCTGAATGTGTCAAAACATTTGCAGCAGCACTCAGGGCACGCATAAAAATCCTAATTGGCCAGAAGTACGACATAAAACATTGCATCTATCTACTGAAGGTCATTCCAGGTCACAAAGCATCTTCCGCATTATATAGACGGCTGAGAAACTACTAACATGTTTATCTACTGATAAAGAATTATCCACATCATGAAACCGATTGAGAAACTACCTGCGTCGTGAAAGTAATTCCGGTCGTAAAGTATCATCAACGTCAGAAAACGAAGAAAAAGATGCGCAAAGCTATTACCTGCAATGAACTGGCTCATTCCAATTCATAAAGAATCTTCCACATCATACACGTGAATGAGAAACTATCAAGATGCGCAAAGCTGTTATCCGTCTAAAGGGGCCTGTTTGAAGAAAGGAAATTCATTTTGATGGCGGATGTTTGCTAAATAATTCCATCGATGTGTTTTATTATGATTGATGTGGCTGAACAATGAATTTAAAATGTAGTTGAATGCGTTTTCTGAGTGAACAGGACTGATGCCAAGGACCCATCAGAACATGAACGTTGTTTGGATACAAACTGGGCTTGTTTGAGGAATACATGACGTCATGTGGAGGAGTACTGGCCCCGCCCACGCACGGGCGCCGTACAATGGCCGTTTCTTTTCCTCCGGCTTTCGGGGAAACGGCACGGCGGACGAAACTCCGCTCCAGATGTGGCTGGGCTATTCCATTGGCCTCTTTAGATCAACATGCAGAGCGCGGCGAGTTTTCAGGGATGTTACGCAAGATTCCTGGATGCTTTTTCAAGCTTGAGTCATGTGAGCCACCGTTAACAATTAGGAGGGGAAAACAAGTTTTGTCTTTTCTTTTGGAAATTGGTAGCGTCTTGATTGAGTGGGACAGAAGCAACTGTGAAGTTGAGCTCAACTCCAAAAAGTCCCCTTTGATGATATTATCGAGGAAAAATGATGTGAAAAAGCCTTTCAGCAAGATCAAGGGAAGGGAATTTTTCAATGGGGAGGATGACAATCATCCTTTCCGGTCAAATATTAGTCATAGTTTATTTATAGCACCAAGAAACAATATTCATTATTTTTATACATTCCTGGAGGAAATGCACTTAAAACACCACATTAAAACAACTGAGCTGAATCCTTTTTTTTTTTTTAGCTTAATTTAATTTTAGGAATTATTCAATTGTATTGCATTAAAACATAACGTTATTATGCAGTTTTTTTCTTTAATGAAATCCCTTATGTTTTTTTTCTTGTTGCAACGCAGAATACTGAGTTTTTTCATCCCCTCTTTATAGTATTTTTCCAGCTTTGCGATAAAAACAATCGTCATGACCCTAGGCCCAGATGTCGCCATCTGCAGGCGTTTTTAGGTAATTGCACTTATTTTCAATGCCTCCATGTAACATGTCAGTACAATGCTGGTCTGCTATTGGTCGGAGTCTCCTCACAGGCTGATCTACTATTGGTCGGCCTCACTCATTTCAAAATGGCGGAACTGAAGGCTTTGTTGGATTGTGAGTGGTTCTAAAAGCGTATTCATAGTGTATTTTATTGTTTAATTCAAAGTTGAAAGGGATAGCCATGGGTCCCAAGATTTCTAATGATGTTAAAGAGAGAAGAAGATGATTTGTATGGAAACGAAGCTGGAGATAATCAAGAAATCTGAAGCTAGCCTAGCTTAGGCTACCTTTACTAGGGAATATGGGCATAACAAGCGCCACTCAAAGGTAAATAAATCCTTTTTACATGTTTTATTTGTGATGTTTTTTGATTGTATATTATATATAGGTAACACTTACTATACTATTTTGGTAACAATTTTTCATATGTATGTACAATTTTGATGTTTTTACCTGGGGTTCTCAACTCATTATGCCTACATTGCCCAATTTTTATCCGGAAGACTTCCTGCAGCGTTAAATGTAAATAATAATAATAATAATAATAATAAACAATTAGAAGCTAGAGTAACATTTAATTCTAACATTGGTCATTCTTCCTAAAATGTTGAACATCATCTGTGGAAGGTGTGACAAAAAAAAAGTCTATGAACAAGCAGTATATTAGAATAATTGATAAGACACTTGTTTCAATCATGAAGCCAGTTCTCCTTAAAGCGCGGTGTGCTGATAATGACCACTAGAGGGCAGTAGAGTCAAAGCAAACGTTTAACATTTCAAATCCATGTTGTAACAGGGAAGGAGCATTTAAACCCGGAAAAAGGCACCAGAATACTCCAGAATAATAAAAAACAAAATTTACTAAATGTTTAACATCCGAGATTTTCAAAATAAACCCCAAATAATATAATATATATGTTTCTTTTTACTCTTGTAAATTTTGTGACATTTTCAGAAAATCAAAAATGTTTTGTTTTGTTTTTTTAACCAGGTATTTTTCCGAATGAGGCCGATCCAGCGTTTCACTTGACCCTGCCAATGACCTCCAAGTGTACTTTACCCATAATTCATCAATTTTGCGTAAGTAAAACACTTTGAATTGAGTTCCTGTTTAGGTTTGAAAACATTTTTTTTCAATAATAAATGTGCGATTTTGTGTCAATTTGAATGAATGCGCATGAATTACGGCTGACCAGTGGATGGCAGTATTTAGACTGAAACATTATGTATGTCACCAACGCATTGGCGCGTGCGCACACGCAGTCGGAAATATCAATATTGTGGTACAGTATTTCCTAAAAATATCAAACACCCCTTGGCCCCATTTAGCACAGCGTGTGAATCCTAATGTGCTACATGTGGAAATATCTGCATCATCTAATGGTAGCAGGCCCGGCCTGGGTCGTAGTAGCACACAACGCGGCCATCATTCGAATCCATTTGGTCGCTTAAAAAGTAGCCACTTTGTATGCTGCCCGTCTTGTCGAAGGAAAGAGGATGCGTCGAACCGAGCGAGGTCACGGGAAATGGAGTCACCTCTATGCCGTTGAAGGAAATATCAAAGCTGTCAAACGATTTCCACATTTTTGCGTTTTTACCTGTAAAATTGGGATGACGCAAAATAAGCCTGATTTGGAGGATAAGCAGCGATTGGTGTCAGCCATTTGCGGGAATTACACTAAAGTTCTGATTTAATGTCCTCATGCGGAAAGGAAAAACGGAATAAGTACATTTTGGGCAGTGCTTTATGTTGGGGGGGGGGGGGGGTGTGCCAGCTAAATAAGGCAGGGTGTAATTAATTACATTTATGATAGGTAATGAATGAAATGATTATAAAAGTTCAAAAGCTCGCAAATAAACGTGTTCACGTGTAGTCTAGTTATCATGAAATGATCTTACACGAGGATGCTCGTAATTTACGAGAAATTGTACAACACAAGTTGCTAGGAGCCACTAGAATGTGTAGATAGGTGTGTAATGAACCGCTGGTATGCCATTTTATTTTACTGCTACCATTCTTATTCCCACTGCCATTTTTTGCCATTTTGATTTTGTTTCAAGACTGTTTTGGGTGCTCAAGCACCCCCAAAATGAATACAAGCACCCTGGTGTTTTTATTTCGTTTTTTTTATTATTATACAATGTAGGAGCCCCTGACCCATCACACTGGTTTACTGTTGCCTTCCAGTTCTTTTTCTCAAATGCTGTGCAGATGTAATGGGCCGCCACCAAACGCTACATGCCCAAAAGCTAGGGTGATAATATGCGGGAATTATATTGGTCTCAAAACAAAGAGCTAGCGAGAACAAAGGCGCTGAAATATCGCAGTGGCACATTCATTCATGCGTCCATTCATTGACTTTAAAGCCTCCTGCCATGAGGCTTTCCAGCCCAATGATAACACGCTTCAATATGGGGCCTGGGAATGTTTGTGTGATTGGAACCATGGAGGTGAGGGGCTAGAAAAGCATTCTGGGAGAGGTGAGTCACATGCGACGTAGACTTTTTACTTGTAGTGTATGTGATGTGGAATTTAGACAAATGTTAGTGAAACTGTCTTCTATAGTTGTAGGGCAGGCAGTTATAAACGAGAACCGACAGCCGCCAATTGAGCGTCATGTAAAATATGATAATGCTATTCAGTGGACATGATCGTTAATTGCACCTGTATCAAACATGATGGTGTTTTACGCCATATCTGGCTTTGTTTTCGTGTTACACTTATATTACTGTGTTGCAATTCAGTTGCAGTCAACTGCAGAACCACAGATGTGGTTTTAACTTTAAGTGTAAGTACTAAAACAGAAAAGAATATTTTTGTTGCACATTTCTGAACTTGTCATCCAGCTGATATAATAGTGAAAATCTAAAAAAAAAAATTCCATTTCAAATGTTCTGAGCCTGTTTCATGAGCTTGTTGTGTTGGTGAAAAAAAAAAAGGAGATTTAGAAACTGGTGGATTAAATCATCGCGTGAGGCATTCCATGATGGGGCTTTGGGTGGTTATGTAATAGCCCCGCCTCCTTGTGAGGCCCCCCACCACACACACACACATACACTCTTTTCATGCTTGAAACGCAACGGTCCTCAAACATCCACACAAAAGCTCCTGATGCAGCCCGGTTGGTGCCTTTAGGAGATGAGCTCGCTCTAATCCCATTGGATGGGGAGAGAAGCACGACCTTGGCGTCCTATTGGACAGCAGCCTGTATCACAGCCGCCATAATGGTGTGCAGCATCAGCAGGGGGGCAGAGGTACAAGATGTTCAAGATGGTGCAATGCGTATTATAGGCTACAGGTATCATGATCATACTCGGCTAGTGATTAGCGCTAGTTAGTGCGTCATGTAAAAGGAAAAAATTAAAGATCTTAGGTCCCCATTATTAGTCATACCAATTTAAATCACTAGTAATCACAGTATCGAAAAGTTGAGTGGTTTAGGTAGAATAAAAAATGTGATACTACTGTATAGCTCTAGGAAATCCCTTTTGTTCTGTGAAGGCCACCGTCGGTAAACATGACAAGTAGGCATTTGTTGATAAGTTTGGTTCTTTTATAGCCAAAAAGAGGTGGATTCTTCTGCTTGATCCGTATTTTAAAACCCATTTTTATCCAGAATACTATATCGGGATCCATTGTCCATGAACGTTTTGGCTTGACTTCGCCTTTAAACTTTCATCAAAATGAATATCGTTACTGCCAAACGGTAGATGACAAATAGCCGGATGTTGAAGTGCATTCTGGGATTTGTAGTACCAAGCAAGTGCGTGCCTCTGTGAATATAGCTATTCAAAACATTTCAGGGGTGCTAAAATATTCTAAATCACGTCGTGTTTTTTTTCGTAATCCCTGGAAGAGACAATGCGATCTGGTTTTGAATATTGGGTCAATTTATTAATGTGAAACAATGCCACACTGTATGCCGTGAAAAAAGGCTGAATACCGTCACTTATGTGGGATACCCCATATTGGTATTCTTCCCAGCAGTCCTCCTTCTCCGCCCACTTTATTCTCCCTCATAGATTCGCCACCTGCCCGTGACAAGGTCGGAATAACGGATTTAAAAAGCGCGACTAAAATAAACGTAAGTATCTTAATCGTTATATATCGGAATGTTTACTGCGGGGATTTTTTTCGAGATGCGTTCAACAGTAATGGATGCTTTGACTTGAAATGTTCTGCTCATTTACCCATCATATTATTTGTGCACGCGTGAAAAAATGCTTCTTTGTGATGCTTTGATTTTGATCGTGTTGAGCGGCGATTAACACCTTTTATGCCGTACGTATTCGCTGTCTGATCATTTGAATCAAAATCATATGGCGATGAAAAAATATCTGCGTAATATTCGCCCTCTTACATAAATTCAGTGATACTCTAATTGTGAGAAAAATATTCATAAAATGTCCCATATCTACCGATTAGATATTAATATAATAGGCCACATATGGTCGCTGAACGATTATTACATTTTTGATTGATTTTTGAATGATGCTGCCTTTGTCCATGCACATGCATTTCATTATTGTGTTTAAACTTGATGATGTCTATAATATTCTGTTTTTGTTTTTTTATTTTTTGCCCGTGTGTCCCTGCTAGGTAATTCAACCCAAATGGGCTTTAATTAAAGCTCGATGATATGAAAAATATTTCGAATGACGCACATTACAGCAGAGCGGAAAAAAAAAACTAGCATACAATGTGCCGGTCATTTTAGCTGTGCAACGTGTCCCCATTTTGTCACCAACACAAGCATATGACCTTGATAGCATCGCTGGACTGTTGCAGACATTTACATTGCTCAGATGAATTATTTTTTGCGTTCAGTAATTTTTTTTCGGAGATTTTTTTGAAGTCCGTCTCACCAGGCGCCAGCTGCCAACGTGTGTGTATGTGTGTGTGTGTGTGTGTGTGTGTGTGTGTGTGTGTGTGTATATATATATATATATATATATATATATATATATATATATATATATATATATATATATATATATGTATATATATATATATATATGTATATATATATATATATATATATATATATATATATATATATATATATATATATATATATATATATATATATATAGTGTACAGGGGGGATTGTGGACATAAGGAAGTCTTGAGTGACCTTAAAATTATCCCTGCAGCTCCATCATGTCCTCGGTGCTACAGAAGCTCATCAGCCCTTTGCCGGGAACCTCTGCAGAGCCCCCCAGGAACAAAGTGACAGTAGTTGGGGTGGGCCAAGTGGGAATGGCCTGCGCTATCAGCATCCTCCTGCGGGTAAGACTCAGCAATGAAAAAATGATTTACGGCACATTGCCGGGATGTTTTGACAAATATGACGGCGCTCTTCCATGGCTAGAAAGTCATGTATGCTTATTGTTTACGTTTGAAGGATCTGTGCGACGAGCTAGCTCTGGTCGATGTGATGGAAGATCGCCTGAAGGGTGAGGTGATGGACCTGCAGCACGGCAGCCTCTTCCTCAAGACCTCCAAGATTGTTGCCGACAAAGGTCGGGTCGCGCCGCTCGCTTGTTTTCTGTCTTTTTCTCGCATGACGAAGGCCGTCGTTTTCCTCTCCCAGATTACGCAGTGACCGCCAATTCTCGCTTGGTGGTGGTAACTGCGGGAGTCCGCCAGCAGGAAGGCGAGAGTCGTCTCAACTTGGTACAAAGGAACGTAAACGTCTTTAAGTCCATCATACCCCAGATCATGAAGCACAGTCCGCAGTGCACGCTCATCGTTGTCTCCAATCCTGGTAAATCCAACACAATGGTTCACATTTGGTGCTGGAATTGTGGAAATACCCAAAGCATCCCCATAAATGTCATTCCGAATCATTTATTTTATCCTGACTCATTTGAAACATTTCAAACATCAATTTATGCCGTGCAAGCTATTTTTTTTTACATTTCAAAACGTCATGCTTTTCCCACAATTCCACATTTTTTACCAACATATTTCCATTTCATTCAACAAAGACTGTCGCTGAATTTCATACTAGAAGAATATCGAGTGTGTCGTGATGCTAGATTCGACTTTTGAGGCTTTTTTGTCCTTGGAAATTTCGGTCACGTTCCGATTCGTGCAAACTGTAACATACTCACTTGTCTGTGTGATCATGATTTGATTATTTACAGTGGACATACTTACCTATGTGACCTGGAAGCTGAGCGGCCTTCCCAAACACCGCGTCATCGGCAGCGGCACCAACCTGGACTCTGCCCGCTTTCGCTTCATGATGGCCGAACGCCTCGGCATCCATGCTAGCTCCTTCAACGGTTGGGTGCTGGGTGAGCATGGAGACACCAGTGGTGAGTCGGGATTAACTATCGTTATTAGCACGCCTTCACCCTCGGTCACAAAATCCACAACTTCCCAAAACAATTTGAAATGTGGACTCGTCAGACCACAGCACGCTTTTTGACGGTATTGAAGTATTGCGCTTTTTCTGTTCCAGTGCCTGTGTGGAGCGGTGCAAATGTCGCCGGGGTCAACTTGCAGAAGCTGAATCCCGACGTCGGTAGTGATGGTGATAAAGAACAGTGGAAGGCCACACATAAAGCTGTGGTGGACAGGTTTGTTTTTTATTGACTTTTCTTTCCATTACTAATATAAGTGATTCAATGATTGATTTGCTGCAACATTAATCATTTTTTAGGGCTTAAAATGCGGTCAGAAACTATATACCGGTCATTAAATCTGGCGTTTAAAGTCAGTCAATTCATAAATTGATGGTATTTGATGGTGCTGTCGCTGTGGGAAAACTGGAGCGCCTCTGATATTTGAGGCCCAGCGGCGATGACGTATTTTTACCACAAATGGTCCCGTGGGATTGTTAAATGCAACTCTGGTCGATTGAACGCAGCTCGTGGAGCAGCGCTCATGCTACTTGGTAATTAGATCTGGATGTCACTTAGGCACTTATGAAAACACTCAGCAGTATTGGAAATGATGTTACTTTTAATTATCAGCAACATGATGGTGCTTTGCTTGAAAATTGAGCTTTTTGATCAAAGTGTCGGGTTTAGGGAACATAGAACATTTCATAAACAACAAACCAGAAGGAAGACAAGTAGCATTTTCTCACGAGGAGAGAGTACAGCTCCCTGCACCTTCTCAGACCTCCCTCCTCATTTAGTGGTTGGGGAGGTCTTAGTTACAAAACCATTGGGGGACAAGTGTGTTTTCTGCAAGTTTCTGGATGCATTCAAATGACGTTAACAAATTGCTGGATTGTGTGTCAGTGCCTATGAGGTGATCAAGCTCAAGGGTTACACCAACTGGGCCATCGGCTTGAGCGTGGCTGACCTGACGGAGAGTATCGTCAAAAACATGAGCCGCGTGCACCCCGTTTCCACCATGGTCAAGGTCAGACACACACACACACACAATATTGAATTATGGAAGAAAAATTCCTAAAAATGTAGATTTTTATTTTTAAAATTAAAAAAAAAAAATTGTCAATCTTAGTTAAGTATACATTTTTGGCATCATTTACTACTGTATAAGATGACAACGGTTTCAACTGGGCTTCCCCGACGTAAACAAAGACGTGTTCCGAGATCAAAACAAACATGGCGGATGAAGTTGTCAAAAAATGTTCCTAAATCCTCAAGTTCTGTCGAATAACAAGCTGACCGCGAGGAATTCCGTGTTTACGTAGGGCATGTACGGCATCGGAGAAGAGGTCTTCCTGTCTTTGCCATGTGTCCTGAATAACAGCGGCGTGAGCAGCGTCGTCAACATGACCCTGACGGACGACGAAGTGGCTCAGCTGAAAAGGAGCGCCGACACTCTTTGGGGCATCCAGAGGGACCTCAAGGACATTTGAAGTCCTAATAGATCCACACAAGTCATGCACAATGTCATTTGATTAGCGATGCACAAACGAAGCTTCGTGAAGCACTTCTACAGATGAAGCTTCACGAAGCTTCGTTTGCTCATTGCTACATTTGATTATATTCCTCTCAATCACTCCCTGTGGTTCTTTTAACGCACAACGTCGGTGTTTGTGGATGGTGTCGTATAAGCTGAAGTCATTTCAAAATAAGAGCACATTTTCTCCTAAACTGCGAAGTAAATTGTCGTGTCGGTGTACTTGAAGCACAACAAAACGGATCGGTAATTCTGCTCCTCTTTACCGCTGTCAGACAGAACCCAAAACTCCTGGCGTGCATTTTTTGTCTTGTCTTTGTACTGAATCACACCATGAACCCGAAGCACATGGAATTTTAGACAAGCCGCTGTTAGTATCTTCTTCGACGAAATCACATTAAATGAACCTAACCAATTGACAATGAGTATTTTGTGTGCGTTTTTATGAATTTATTTAGTGACGTTTTTTATATATATATATATATATATATATATATATATATATATATATATATATATATATATATATATATATACACACACAGTATTACCAAAATTATTCCCTCACCCATTCCAATGATTAGAATCAGGTGTCCTAATCACTTGGCCTGTCCACAGGTGTATCAAGTCAAGCACGCAGGCATGCAGACTGTGAAACAAGACATTTGTGAAAGAACGAGCCGCTCTCTTATTTTGTGGGGCTGTTGTGGGAACAGTTTGCAGCAGGCCCCTTCTTCATCCAACATGGATGACAGAGTCTGGCGTGGATTAACCTTAACCTCTTGACCTTAACCCGATAGAACACCAAAGGCAGGTGAGCGAACACTTTTGGTAAGATCTTCATTAATAAGCATCTGAATACATACAGCATATTTCTAATTCGTTTTATTAATAACGACTGAAAAATTAAAACTACGTCAACACGACGAGTAAAAAAAATGAGTGACATCACACAAAATGGACAGCACTGCATGAGGTGAACAAACTTTTTCATTCGTTTTTGGACAACAAAAAGACTACAAGATTCAAAACAAAACGAACAAAAAAAAAGGAATACTTTGAACGGCGTTTCACTGCCCTCTTGTGGCAAATATAATCACTACAGAAAATATGACAGCTTTTTTTACGAATTTTGCATTGCTTTTGGAATAGCTGCGATGATGTCTTTTTTTTTCACTTTTCCCCCGATTTATCATTAATCCTGCATGGGACTCGCAAGGCAAAACGTGCTTCAGGTCAGTTGTCGCGGAAAGGACGTCGGAGGAGCAAATCTGCTTTTCGTGGCTCTTGTAAAAGCTCTCGTGAAGACTGAAGCGTGATTGTAGCGCTTGCCGAAGCGAAGGCCGAACGGGTTGACGTTGAATTTGTTCCTGAGGTCGTTGCACAAGTGCTGCTGCTGCTGCTGCTGCTGGGTGTGGTTTTCCCTCCGGGACAAACACAAGTTGGGCTCCTCCAAAAAGTCTCCCAAGGTGCTTCTTCTGGAGCGGATGGGACCTTATCAAAAATCAAAAGAAAATAAGACCTTGGCGAGCATGTTTTCGTTATCGTATGGAATGTAATAACAATTGTTGGGCAATAAACAAGTAAACATTTATTTGTAGTAACTAATGAAGAAAAATCATCTCAAAATCATGCTCTTATGACGGTAGTTTAGTCAAAATGGACAAAATAATCATAACCTGCAAAAAGTAGTTGTTGCAATGCAATTGTATATAATTATTTACATTAAATATCCCCAAACACATATAAAATATTCATTTGTAATAATCGCAATAACTCTTAAAAAAAAACTAACATATTAATATTAATTAATCCAATTATTTACATTAAATGTCCCAAAACACATTTAAAAAAATCATTTGTAATAATTGCAATAACTTAAAAAAACCTAATAACTTATTAATATTAATGAATCCAATTATTGTGGCAAATATATTTCAAAATAATATATGAATCATAATAAATGAAGTAGTTGAACGTAATATATTATCTATAATATATTACCTAAAATACCGTAATTGTTTTGTATGTGCTAATGAATGAATGAGGTAAATAACAGTGACATGGTTCACAAATTGGCAATTATTTAGCTGTATCGATATCGATATAAAGTCATAAGTATGAACATGAGGTTGCTTCCACTTATAAAATCTTACCCATTGCCCGTGAATCCCGTCCTGGTAGAAATCCTGCCAGAGAAACACCGAGACATCCGGCATCTTGACCAACAATCAGCCCGCACATCAAAACCAGAACTGCAAATTTCATCTTTTCCTGTCTTGTGCGGGGAAAAGCTTCAAAATATTTCGCTAATATCTTTTCAAAACGTATGATCGCTGCCATCCATTGGGGCTTGTTTTATATTCCACTCCAGTAGGTGACCTGGTGACCCGGCGTCTCGCGGCCAATCGCATCCGTCGGCGCTTGGGCGGCCGTAAATTGCGGCGCGGAAATGTATCATTCATTTCTCGGAAATGACGCCCCGCTTTGGAGTTGGATTCGCCCGTTTCCACGAGCAGGGATTCAAAGTTGTTACGATGTCATTACCGGCTTTGCTTTTAACATCGGCGTAAGCCGGAAAACAATTTGCGGTAAAATACTACGAAATTCAACATTTCAAACGTTTATCGGAACACATACTAGGCGTTATTTTCATCAGAAAATAGCAAAGTTTCCATTACAGTCGTTTCTACTGTATGTTTGTGAATCAAAATTAAGCCTTGTGGCATTATGTTACAAATTATGGACATTCCTTTGATTTTATATCATAAAAGAATCAATGGGAAAAACACTAGGGAGCTGAAATTTCCAGCAGATGAATAAAACATGTCAATGATCAAAATGCAACCATTTTGACATTTCTACGTGATTGCAGCTGGACGTGCGAGATTTTGTTCACACAAATAATTATTGTTCAAATTTTGGACCATATAAAACCATTGCAATTACAATTCATTTTAAAAGGATTTATGACACATTTTCAGATCTACTTGATTTCACAAGCAGCTTCATACATGACCACTAAACCAAATTTTGCAGTCACGTGATGTTTGTGAGTGTGTGCACATGCGGGCTAAAGGTTGGCGCTTGTCAGTGGGGTTGGAGTTCTTTAGCCCATCCGACCATATCTACGCATCTCGTCCTGCTGTATCCAACACAGAATCCCCTACGAAGAATACAATCGTCGAAATTTGATTGGAAAATTTCAATCCAGGATGCCGTTATCACGATCTTTGTCGATGACGTCTTTGAGTGGCGTTCTGCCATCTTGGGAGGAGGATGACCTGCCTGTGGAGGACCTGCTTCTTTTTGAGGTAGCCTGGGAGGTCACCAATAAAGGTCAGAAAAAAAATCTCAATATTATTCGGTAACTTTTTCCAGGAACCAAAGAAAAAAACCTTAAATCAAGGATTGTCCTGTCCATTGTCCTTCTACTTTCTGTCAGAAGACCGAAATCAAATTGAAGTGTGTTCCTCACGTACTTATTTAAGTTTTGAGAACAGAGGCCTGTAAAAACTCTTCCAAAGAGAGTCTGGGAACAAAAAATGCTTCTTGAAGGAAGAGGAAGTAGAAAAAAGAAGACAAGTTTGGTATTTAAACCAGAAACTTGAAGTCAAATCAGAATTTCGTGGGCCATGTAAAATAGTGTGACGGGCCAGATCTTGCCCCCGGGCCTTGAGTTTGACACCCGTGCCTTAAATGTATAATAAACAGAATACCTGATGACCTTCGGGTCTGTTCAATCAAAAAAATCGGTTAAGTAAAACCTAAACCATGAAATAAAATGAACCGAAAACATCCCAAGCAAAAATCTTCTCAAATAGTCGTAGTGGTGTGAAATTCTGGGGCTGCTTTGTCACTTCAGGACCTGGATGATCAATTTCGAAATGCCTTGAAAAAATGTATATAAAAAAAAAAAAAAGTTTCGGGGCGGCCTCGTCAAAATCTGAAAGTCAATTTAAAAAAAACAAACTTAAAAGTCCATTCATACTTGACAATGATACATCTCAAGCTTCACGTTTCAGTAGAAATCCATGAGGAATTCAATTGAATTATTTTCTGTGTGTGGCTGTGTAAATATTGAAAGGCGGAGAAAGTGGAGATAGTCCAACGCTTTTGAAAAGTTACACATTAAGCTACACAAATGGGATCAGTCATTCCTATATGTTGACTTATATAAATTTGTAAAAAAACTTATGTTAAAACAGTGTTATTTACCAATGAAGATTTATTGGCACGTAAAACATGGTATTATTTTTTTCTATCATTTTTACTATCACTCTGTTGCGCACAAATGAGGTTTGTTTTTTTTATGAATCCTAACTCGTCATGTTGTCCAGTTCAGAGGCCGTTCCAGGTGTTTCAATCTGTCCTCGCAAATAACGTCATTTCAACGTCATTGCGGACTCAGTGAGGGCTTTCATATCAGTGTTTTTTTTTTTTTTTTTACCAAGCCAGGCAGTGGAAAAACAAACACTTCCACGTGTTTTACTTTTATTATACTGGATATTATACACAACATAAGTGCTTAAAAGACACAATATTTTATCCACAATAAATAGCAGTGAATCAGAAAAATGTGAATTCTCCCATTTATTTTAACAAAAACATTTTTTTTCAATTATGATTATCAATTATTTTCAAACTATTATTAATACACCTATACATGTGACAATAAGCTACAAACTACAAATCAAATTGAAAACCAAATACATATCCATTATATATATATGACAGCACTAATTTATTTGTGTATTTTTCATTTATGTAGGTACAAGCTGAATATTGGACATGACCTTTGACCTCTTTGTGAATGATAATCCAACAAAAAGCATGTAAACAACAAAGAAGTGCTCATTTGTCTGTAATTGAAATGATATGGTCTTTTATGTGATAAGTTATGCATAACCATATTCTACAGGAGTTATTTCAAACGAATAGATGGATTTTAATAAATGGTCTCGGTCTGTGTCGGTGCAGTCGGAGGAATCTACACTGTGATCCAGACCAAAGCCAAGATCACCGTGGACGAATGGGGAGAGAACTACTTTATGATGGGACCCTACGTTGAACATAACTTTAAGACACAGGTGGAAAAGTGTGAGCCACGGATTCCTCCCATCAGGAAGGCCATGGATGCGCTGATCCAAAATGGCTGCCAAGTGAGAGAACTCACGCAGACATATGTGCTTGTAATTTGTACACTCACTTCAGTTTAGATACACTGCTGCAATCTACTGTTGATTTTCTGCTATTATTTTACTTCAAACATTCATACATTTCACCACTAGACGGCAGTATTACACTACAATGCAATCTGGTGTGGTCAGATGCCAGCACAAATATTAGCTCCACAACCTGTCAAACAAGACGTTAACTGGTTGAAAATAACAATTAAATGACCTTAGTAATCGGTGATGTTAGTTTTAGGAACGTTTTTAAGACATACCTGAATGGCGCTAATTCTAATAAGTACCTTTTTATCATTTATTAATATGCCGCCTTGCCCACGAACAACACAATAGTTTTCTGAAATGATGTTTACCGTTGTCTTTCACTTTCATCTTTACTCGTTTACGCTTCCCGTCAATCAATTTACAGCCTAGAACATACAAACGTAAAACTGGCATTATCTACGGCTAACATTGCACACGTTCGCATAAAAAAAAAACACGTAACGTGTCTGATGTCCGTGTTTTTAGCGCTTTAGCAATGACATCACACAGGAAGCACGTCGCATGACTCCAAACTAAACATAAGTAAACTTACATGCTCAAAATAATCCCCAAAATAAATATCGCTTCCTTGATTGCTGGAAATGTCAAATAAAAGCGTACAAATTAAACGTCCTAAAAAGGTGTCTCTCTCTGCACTCTTCACCATATTGTCAATTGCTACAATTAACATAATCCATTCAAAGGAATGACTCTTGTTCTTTGCTCTAGGTGTATTTTGGCCGCTGGCTAATTGAGGGCAGCCCCTACGTGATCCTATTTGACATTGGTTCTGCCGCTTGGAACCTGGACCGCTGGAAGGGGGACCTGTGGGAGACTTGCAAAATCGGTCTGCCGTACCAAGACCGGGAGGCCAATGACGCTCTCATCCTCGGCTCCCTGATTGCTTGGTTCTTCAAAGAGGTCTCGAAACTAACTCAAAACAACATATTAAAGTGCTGTGATGTTTCCAGGTTTGAAAAAAAGGATTATGACCTCTAATTTTTTTTTCATGTATTTTATACCTCGTGTTTCCAGTTAACAGATCATCTTGAAGACAAGCCCAACGTCATTGCTCATTTCCACGAGTGGCAGGCGGGTCCAGGGCTCATTCTGTGTCGCTCCCGGAAGATCCCCATAGCGACTATCTTCACCACTCATGCAACTCTGCTGGGACGATACCTCTGCGCCGGAAATGTTGATTTTTACAACAACTTAGATAAGGTCAAGTCTAACCCTTGATCACTTTCTGGTTATTTATTTTTCCGCATCATTCTTGCAGTTGTACGAGTGCCATTTTGAAATTTCACATCTTGTCAGCATCTGGGTGAAATTTCAGCTCCCTAGTGCATTCATTCAGTGCGTTCCCTTTGACGTAAAGATGAAAGGATTGGGCAAATGCCACAAAATGGTTAAAGATTTTTGAAACGCGTGTAAAGGGGCCGATGCTTCATAATTGGCCGATTGGAAAGGTCAACGCGGAGTTTAAAGGCCGCGCACCCGCTCAATGGGTAATTGACAACAAACTTATTCAGTTTGACCTGAGCGGTCAATCCATATTTTCTTCATCATTTTTATGGATGGAATCATTTGGGGGGCATTATCCATTTTTCACTTTGTGTATAGTAAACACACCTGCTTGCGACGAGAATTAAGGTACAGTGGTACAAATTCATTCATTTCGGAAGTAATTTCCAAAGGTGAAACTTTCATAAGTAGAGACGCGTTTTACATATAAACAGCCTAATCGGTTCCAAACCCCCCAAAATTCCATAATGCAAAAATCTTGTTACTTTTGCTATTATCGTATTTTTACCATTTTTGTACATAAAAGCACGTATGTCCCCCCCACACCCTCTAAAAAATGATAATTGATGAAATAAATTAGAACAAATCCAGTTGAACGCTCACCTTTTGCGCTGTAGTTCAACATTGACAAGGAGGCTGGCGAACGTCAGATCTACCACCGCTACTGCTTGGAGAGAGCCGCAGTCCATTGCTCTCATGTATTCACAACAGTCTCGGAAATCACCGCCGTGGAAGCCAATCATATGCTACACAGGAAGCCAGGTAGACGATTGGCTCAGCTTTATAATATGTTCCTGTAATAACTGTTTTTCTGTGTTCGCTGAACAGATGTCGTGACTCCTAATGGGCTGAATGTAAAAAAGTTCTCAGCCATGCATGAGTTTCAGAACCTGCACTCCATTAACAAGGCTCGCATCCAGGAGTTTGTCAGAGGGCACTTCTACGGGTAAGGGATTCTTAGAGGAAAAATATTTGAAAAGTGCGGTGGCGCTGAAGTGTAAATTACACAAAAAAAAACCCCTAAGCAAACAAAAAAGAAAATCGCATAAAAAAAACATCTTAGAAGAGAGCTGCGGGCATTTTCTTGTTCGCGTCTTTTTTCTTGTTTGCATTTTTTTCTTGTTTACTCTTGTTTGCATCGTTTTTCTTGTTTACTTTCTTTTTATTGATTGCTTTTTTTTTCCTTTTTTGCTTCTTTTTTCTTGTTTGCTTTTTTCTTTTGTATCCTTTTTCTTGTTTGTGTATTCTTTCTTTTTTGCTTCTTTTTTCTTGTTTGCATTTTTTACTTTGCTTCTTTATTCTTGTTTGCTTCTTTTTTCTTATTTGCATCTTTGTTATTGATTGCTTCTTTTTTCTTGTTTGCTTCTTTATTCTTGTTTGCATCTTTTTTGTTTGCTTCCTTTTTATTGATTGCTTCTTTTTTCTTATTTGTTTTTTCTTGTTTGCTTCTTTTTTTCTTTTTTGCATCCTTTTTCTTGTTTGTGTAATCTCACTTATTTGCTTCTTTTTACTTGTTTGCTTCCTTTTTGCAAAGTATTGAGAGTATTGAAACATTTATATTAAAAAGACCCTTCACACTCTAACTGGAAAAGTAACTTCAATAGTTAGCATTTACCCATCTTACACACGTTAAGGTGCTACAATGTTGGAATGAATGAATTGTATGCTAATCAATCAATTCGTTTTCACAGACACCTGGACTTCAACCTTGATAAAACACTGTTCTTTTTCATTGCTGGGCGCTATGAGTTCTCCAACAAAGGAGCAGATCTTTTCCTTGAATCGCTATCCAGGCTTAACTACCTGCTCCGAGTGAGTTCTCGATCTTCTGTTTGAACTAATACGTTTCCTACGTAAACAATTCTTTTTACTCTCTGCCCTCCGCAGATCCACAGACATGATGTGACTGTAGTTGTTTTCTTTATAATGCCAGCTAAAACCAACAACTTCAATGTGGAATCCCTGAAGGGCCAAGCTATACGCAAACAGCTATGGTAAGCCCTACTGGACTTTTTTAACGCTAATGGATAATAACGCTGGCTTTACATCAAATATATGGAAGCAAAAGAAAAACTGTGTGTCTGCAATCGCTTGACCGTTTGGAAAAAGCAGCAGAAAAGCCGCACCGGACTATATTGAAAAACTCGCGGTTCATAGTCCGAAAAATACGGTACAATTAGAGTATTAGATAATTTTGGTTACTATTTCACAGGGATACTGCCCACGCCGTGAAAGAGAAGTTTGGAAAACGACTGTACGATGCGCTGTTAATGTAAGCAGAGCTTTTAATATTTTTTTGGGTCAAACGTCCATTTATTTTTAAAATAAGGGCATGAATAACTGGTATTGTCATCAGAGGAAAGATCCCGGATATGGACTCCATTTTGGACCGAGATGACTTCACTATAATGAAGAGAGCCATCTACGCCGCTCAGGTAATGTTTAAAGTTAGCATCTTGCAATGCTAACATACTTAGTGTTTACGTGTTAGCGTTTGAGCAATTGTCTTCTGAAATTGGAGTCTTTTGTGACTAGCGCAATCCGTACATTTTTAATCTCAGCTCTAGCTATATTTCTGAATGGATATGGTATTTCCCAATCGTGATCAATGGGCGTGATGCTTGATCCTCCTGTGTGGTAAAACATGAATGAAAGTCAGTGCAATAACTAAGCCGAGACTTAATGACATTCTCCCATCCCAGACTGGAGTTTAATAGACCGGTTGTGTCAGTATGATCGATGTTATATCAGACGGTTAAAATCCAAATGCCTATTAAAAGTCTTTCCCCATGAAGGGAATTTATGTTAATGTCAATATTTCAGAGGTTCAAAATTGAGTGCAAATGGAAGTGACTGGACTGAATTGCCTCATTGGTAACTGGAGAATGCATTGTTGTGATTTGTGGGTTTTCATCTGCAGTCCTCGCACTTTTACCACACCCGCATTTTGTTGTTGATTTCTCAAAGTTACACTTTTGTTTCCTGTGTCATGTTGCAGTCCAGGCTGCATTCAAGGCATTACAGGTTTAAATGTCAATCTTAGCTCCATTCTTACGGAGAAACATGGCTATTTCACGCCTATTTTTACTTTTAAATTGAATCCACGCACCCCCTACATTTCGCCGTATTTGTATG